>NC_092863.1:1208295-1214149 GCF_032062135.1 Pyxicephalus adspersus
TTTCTCTGACTCCCCCGATTCTCTTTTCTCTGACTCCCCCGATTCTCTTTTCTCTGACTCCCCCGATTCTCTTTTCTCTGACTCCCCCGATTCTCATGCCTAAGAGCTTGCAGTCCTTGGCATGGTATCTGAATCTGTTCTGTCTTGCAGTTGCTCTGCTTTACTAATGAATGATCTTTCTTGTAGGAGGATGAAGAACAAACTGTGGCTCCAGAAGCTTCATCGGAAGGTTACGCTTTCCAGGTCCCCAGCGGCACTCACACCACCTTCAACTTTTAAGCACTTTATCCCTATCGTTGTCTCCTGATCTTTTCTATGTGACTGCACTTTCCTGTCCTGTACATACTGTGAATCTGTTGTGTAAATAGTTTTATTTCATGCTGGACCGTTATCCAGTGGTTCCCTCTTTCTTCCTCTTTTTACACTAAGATGTCCATGGCTCTTTGCTGTAATTTTCTTGGCCGGATAATCCGGCTTCTTCTGGGCATAACGGCCCATCTTATAATTTTGCAATCTTACAGGGGATGTTGTTCCTCTGGTGGTAAGACCTGTTCTGCCTTTCACCTCCTGGTTGCCTCCAGGAGTTGTCTCGTCTCATTTGTAAGAACGCTCCTTGTTTTGGTAGGTTCACAGGTCCCTATGTCATCCGAGGAGGTTTGTAAGTTTACAATGTGACTTGTACAGCCTACAATTTATTAAAAAAAGGTGTCTAATAAAACATTTTGTAAATAAAGATGTTGTGTGTCTGGTTTACTTGGGAGGCAGGGGGGCTGATATATCTGTAAAATCAATTTATACAGATGGGAGGTTTGGGTAAAATCTATTAAGGTTTTAAAGTGGTCACAACAACTCTCAATAATTTGATGTGCAATGGCCCTACTCTTGGCAAAGGTCAGTATTTTGGAGAGATTACTTCAGAACAGCTTTTTGATCAGTATCCAATGGGGTTAATGGAAGATTAAAAGTGTGTTTTTTGCATGGGGCAAATAGTTGCCTTGGTGCTTGGGGGCATTAGAGCTTTGGCCTGGTACCGGGTCATGAAGTACTCATTTGGCTGGGAGTTGACAAATGAATGATTAACCCGGAAGCTTGGCAAGGTAATCTGATCACCTGAAACATCTTTGATCTACAGAGGATAACATCTGGCTGCTCCTGTTATAGCTCTGAGCAATGGCATATGTATTCTAATGAGCATTCCATATTATTTTTGCAAAGAATTATTGACACGAAAAGGGGGTCTGACCTGCCAATCGATTTGGTCCATCTGTTCCTGCGATCCTCGCAGTTCTACCATGTCCCACAGACCTAATTCTCTACCGGGTTGCACTCCGGTAACAATAGGTTTAGCTCTTTCCCTGGTATTGCTGTGGCCCTTAAAAGGGCAGAAAGAAACAGCAGTCACTCTCATCCTACAGCTTCTTATATCTAATGCTGAGGCAATTTACTGCATTCCCTTCATAGTCCTGTCTTCCTTGAGGAACAAATTGTCTAGATTAGGGTTGCTGGGGTAGTAAATGTGACCTCAGGGATCTGACATTCTTTCCAAAGGCCAGCAATGTAAGATGAATTCCTCTCATTGAACAGCACACTAATATACTGTGGTCTGTGAATGTAGAAGTTATAGTATGGGGGGGTCCCTGAAGATCTGAAAGTTATTTTAGGGGTTTTATATTAAGAGTTGGTTTGTATATTATCCTGTAGTTTTGTTAGTATTCTATTAATGTTGGGAGCAAATGGGGTCATGCAGCTCTCCTCAAGTTGCTATGTGATTGTCTGCCGGTAGGGGGAGCCGTTGTTCTGTTCATTCCACTATGCTGATAAGTTTGATGGCAATTTTCCTTTTTAGCTAGTTTGCTCTTAGTTCCTGATTAGAGGAATGGGGGCAGTCACAGATGGGATGTTCTGGAGTCATTTTATCCCATTAGTGCTAGACCGCTCAGTGGTTATTCTCTCCTTTCTGATGGTAACTACAATCTGGAATCTTAAAGTGTCTTTCTTGGCTTAAACTCTCCCCATTTATGAATGCTCAATCTTTTTCTGCCAGATTTCCATTAAAGCTGATGAATCATAATCACAGGAGTTGCAGTTCTGATTCTCCACATGTGTTGTGTTCCCAGCACCGCCTACTTCCGTCCAGGGGGTGGAGTCTAATTTCCTGTGTCCAGACCTGGCTTTATGGGAAGGCTCTAGGTGGCGCTGTACAGGGCCTTAATTTGTTATTGGGCCTTTGTACAGTGCACAGCAGGAGCCGTGACATTCCATTGGAAGATCCTGGATTATTTAGGGCATATAGGAGAGACATTTCTCCTCACTTATTTGTACTTTATCCTGACTTTTAGCCCCCAACTCCTGAGTGTGCAGAGCAGACACAGCCGCAGACCTCCTCCTTCACACTCTGAGGTAACTAGTTGAAACAAAATGGAGGCGTTACCCCTAGTAACCAGATCTATCCCAACATCCTCCTTCCTGTACGTACGACTACATCTCCCGGCATGCTCCGCGCATCTCTTCTGAATGGCTGTTTCCTCTAAAGGGGCGGGAAATGGGTTACGTAAGTTTTCTCCAAGTGGAAGAGATGGGTAGACGCCAAGCCAGGGGGCGGGTCTAGATGTAACTCCTCCTAGTAGGTGTGTTGCGGATGTGTCCCGGCAGGAGGCGGTGTCTTGTGCAGTCCCGCCCACTGGCTGGCTCAGTCCCTCCTCCCCCTCCCTGTGATGGCGGCGCTGCTGTGTGAGAGATCCGCCGGGCCTCCTCCGATCTCCGCCTGAGTCTGCGGCCGGCCTACCCGCGCCCTCTCCGGACATGTCTAACCCTGGATCCCGCAGGAACGGGCCCGTCAAGCTACGACTTACCGGTAAGAAGGAAGCTCGGGCGGCCTTTATAGGCGAGCCGGGCCCACACCCGTCCGGCGACGGCAATCGGTATTGTCCTGTGTGTGGCCCCATCGGCCTGTGCTATAGGGCCCATATGTGGTCCCATAGAGGTGTGTTATCTTGTATTATTTACCCCGTGGCTCCCTAAGGTAGGTGTGACCCCATTATGGGGCCCCCATGTAGGTGTGACCCCAGTGTACGGGGCCCCTGAATGGAGGCCCCAGCACCTGTGTGACTGTGTCCGGGGTACTGCAATGGTGGGTCGCCTGAACTCCAAACTAGGCTGGACCCCTCATGGGGACCCCAACATTGGTGTGATGACATCATGGGGACCCCAGCATTGGTGTGACCATGGTATAGGTACCCCAGTGTTTGTGTTGTCATGCCAATAAGCCCCCAACCACATCAGGCACACCCCAATATGGATATAACCCTATGATGGGTACCCTGATGGAGGTGTGATGTCATCACAGGTACCCCAATCCAGGTGTGACCCCCGTCCCGATGTCCCCAACAAAGCTGGACCATGTTATAGGTACCCCAGTGTTTGTGTTGTCATGCCATCGGGACCCCAACCACATCGGGGTATCCCAGCAGAGATGTGACCCCTTCAGGGGCACCCTAATCTAGATGTGACCCCGTCATTAGCCCCTTATTGTAGGAGTGACCCCATGATGTGTCCCCAGGCGTCTCTCATACCTCTGGGGGTCGGTAAGGTTCTCAGGGCCCCCTTTGTTCTGTTGCCCCCTTTTTTAGATTAATATTTGGGTCTCCAATACTACTGTTGGGGTCCTTTCTGTATACAAAAGATCCCCCCCTATATATTCCAGCCCATCTAAGATAACCCCGTTCTGCTCTGTGGCCCCCAACCACCATGTGGGGCATTAGCTGTGCAAAGATTGGGGGATGGGCTATATTCTGCCCTGTGTCTCCGGGACCCAGGTGACTTGAGACTCCATCATGGAGACACCAGTGTATGGTGCTGACCCCCTGAATAATAACTGGGGCTCCTGTGGGGTCATATCAATGAGGATGGGGTCACCTGTGGGACCCTGGGATTATTTGTATGGGGCCCCTTCCCAGATTATTTTTCACTTTTCCTACTCCGTATCCGTGGACCATCAATCACCTCGGCGTTATCCTGGGTGGGTGTCACATGACACGTGGCGATTGTTGCCACGTATTCTCGGTGTCGGGTATTCTCGGGTATTTCTCGATGTCCCTTCCTTTAGAAAGTCATGTGACCTCATGTTCAGCCAATAATCAGACATGATGGCCGGGGTCAGTGGCCTCTTTCCCTCATGGCTGCCTTGGTGGGGCTATTGGCTCCTGGGGTTCCCCGATTGGCCACATCTGTTGGCGTTATTATTGGTCCCAATAATGAGGACCGGTCATTGTATATGGTACACGAGGTCGGGGGCACAGATGGAATCTCACAAGGTGGGTGTAGGAGTTGTTGTCACTGGTACGGAAATCTGTATTAGCGTTGTCACTGGGAGAGGAAATTCTAATGGTGGCATAGACACTGCAATCTGATTGGACAATCTGCTGCTATGAATCATTGTATGGTGATCTTAGTGTATGAGATGGAGGGAAATCTCTCCACGGTCACTTCACCGGCATAGTTTGATCATTATCCCTCCGCTGATTCATCTCCTCCGGACGGCGGGATGAATGCTGAGCGGTGACGGGTGAATGATGCTGTGTGAATCAGAGAATCACCTGGAATGTTGGCACCTCCAGGTATGCAGACAGCGGCAGTCAGCTGTGACAACACGGCATTGTTGTCACCCAGGGAAGGGTTAACAGGAAGCCCAGGCAGGGAGCCGAGTGGATGTAGGGTGACGGCTGGGCGTGCTGCACCTTTCACCTCCCATTCACAGGCCACAGCCAAATCGCCATCATTCACTCGTCACTGCGCCGATAAAAGTCAGAGACATAGCCGGAGGCCCTGCAATCCGATTTCCCATCACATGATTAGATTGGAATTTGTGATCACATGACACAGGCTGGATCAGAGCGCCCCCAGCAGACAGAACCTCAAACTACATGGCAAAGCAACCAATCAAATTTCAGATCTTGGTGCTTTGCAACCCAGAAAACGTCTGTGGGTTTAGTAAAGTCATGGACCCCATTGGATAGTTATTTCCTTCACTTCCTGTCTCGGTGACACCAGCACAGAGTTGTCACCATAGCAGGAAGTCACATTAAGGATTGCCGGAGGTTCCAGTTGGATTTCCAGGCATCGGCTCCAATCTTTTTATCCGGATTGGCCCGGCAGTGAAGGGGTTACTCTGGTGGCAGACTGTCGGTGACTCGGTGGTGCCGCCGGCTGCACTTCCTCCTGTCATGTGATCTGTATGTCGCCTTTCAGTTCTTCATGTCACTTCCCTTCATATTGGTGATGACTGGCTGGATAAAGAGGACCTGTTCACTCCTAGTGCTGACGTTCACCAGACCTGGTTTTTAGGTATTGATATGTGAATCATCTGGGAAGTGAGCGAATGACAGAGCCAGCCAATCAGAAGTTCTGATTTTTCGCCTTCTGCTGAGCTCATGTGACCCGGCCTCCTATACTGTCTGCAAAGTTCATCCTTTTGGGGTCATGCCGGCATTTCATGGCCGTCTGTCAGAGAAATGTCTGGACGGAGATCACGGTGCCAGGCAGGGAAATGACGTTCCATGGTGAGGCCCTGGCACTGCTCATGGACAATAAAGCTTCTCATAGCATCGCCCCCATCACTAAATAATGCACATTGTATGGACTGTGTGTCACCATGGCAGTGTCTGATCTGGTCCAACTCAGGGCCTCCCACCCTGCTAATAAGGGGCCAAACATGTCTGACAGCGAAGAAATAATGATGTCACCGGTCTCTAGTGATTGGATAGGCTTCACTCTCAGTGATGTCACCGGTCTCTAGTGATTGGATAGGCTGCACTCTCAGTGATGTCACCGGTCTCTAGTGATTGGATAGGCTGCA
>NC_092863.1:1214704-1216623 GCF_032062135.1 Pyxicephalus adspersus
TCTAGTGATTGGACAGGCTGCATTCTCAGTGATGTCACTATTGGTTGATGGGCACATCTTTGTCTGTCTTGCCTCCCATTACATCTCTGTATTCTCCCTGCAGTCACATGACAGGCACACAGCTGGGCCGTCTCGCACCTCTCTGTGGCTTAGCAGGCTGAGAATGACAAACACATTGCAGAGGAGTTTAGTGTTTGCACATTGAAGTGTACCTATATCGTGGTATTCGGATAAATGGATTGGATAGGTCTTGTTTTAGTAAATATTTTCATCTGTCCTGAAACAATCATTTAGTAATATATGGGGGGGGGGGTGTAGGAACAGTAAAGTGCAGTCACCTCGCCATGCAGGGATTGTCCATACATCGGGTGATGATCTCCTCATTGTGTTTTCCTGATGAGAACATGGCGTGTTGTGTGATCACACAGCAAAGTGTCTTCTCAGCATGGTCCGTACCCTCGCACTCCTATCCCCCCCACCCCTCCAGGCGTCTGCCTGTTTGCAGATGGTTTTTGCAGACTGTCTGTCTCCCAGATGTTTTGCTGTATAAAACCTTTTTATAATCTCTTCTTCTTTTTAGTTGTAGAGATTCAATATATGGTTGTGTGTGGAAAGGGTTATTGTGAGGTGTGGAAGAAGCTTCCTCTGTCTGGTGGAGACTTCCTGAGTTGTCACCAATAGTTACCCCGGCTATATTAATACCCAGGGCGCCCCTATTGGCTGCCCCCAGTCATACATGCTCTGTATGATCAGTACCCCAGAGGGTTCAGCGTTTACCTTTTCTCACATTGCCCAGATGTGACGCGGCCCCTCGGACACCTCAGCTGGATCCAATTAGTGTTTTCCCGGGACGTAAACATGGAAAGTTTCAATGGCAAACATTGTTTTGACGGCGTGGAAAGATGACAGGTCCTCGTTTGAAGCGGGGCCAGGCTGACACGGCCTTGTTAGTGCCCGGCTGCGGCCCTCCCGGCCAAGTATAATATTTAGCTGCCAGCGTGTTGTTTTATGGCGATGTTTATCATGGCCGCCTCTCCAAGGACATCTAGAAGTAAATAGGGACAGTTCCAGCCAGGGTAGACATCTGGTAACGCTCATAAATCTGCAGGTGACATGGGCCGGTGACTGGGGGGCGGGCACATGGGGCAACCTGGGGTGTGATGGCTTCAAGGCTCGCCGCCTTCGTTTTTACATATTATCCGTGAGTGCCGTGGCATTAGATCACATGAACCTGCTCAAGGGTAGGCCTTGCCCATCTGATTTCTAACACTCCCATTAGGGAATACATGATCAGTTGGCATTTGCTCACATGACCCCATAGCAGTTGTTTCCCTGTTTGCTATGTAGAGGATAATTGGTTGTGATGAATAATTTGCACTAATCATATCTTTGGATTACATTTATAATTCCGATATTGCTGTGCAGCCGCATTGACAAAAGCCGGAGGTAGAAATCTCCTAAAGTTCTACTTGTTGGATGAGTTGAGTTATTACCGACTCCAAACTCCGCGCAGCTCGGCCGCGTCCAAGAATTTGGTTCATGGCTGACATCTGTCAGTAAAACGATTCTTCGGTGTCAGGACACAATGGGGTCAAACTGCCCCATCCTGAGCACTGAACCGGCACCAAATCCCCGGATTATATTCCCAATAATATTTGTAAGTGGTGCAGAGGGTTCTGCTAATCGGCGCATTCTGTACATTTGGGGCACACAGTTGTCCATTGCAGTATCGCAGCTTTTGCCAAGACACTTTGCAGTCCAACCCTTTCCCTGGAGTGCCATACAGAAGAGGTACAGAAGAGTTAGCGGTAAGGGCAGCCCAGCACCCCGTGCACAGATATGTCTGTGGTGAATGATGAGCGCTGTGGAATGGGCATGGTTGGGGAGCGCTTGGGGAATGGGCATGGTTGGGGAGCGCT
>NC_092863.1:1217757-1252317 GCF_032062135.1 Pyxicephalus adspersus
GGGAGCGCTTGGGGGGTGCTTGGGGAATGGGCATGGTTGGGGAGCCTTGGGGATGTTGATGATGGGCAGCATACTTGTCGTAAGACGTTTGTATCGTCTCATCATGTTTCCATGATTTATAAATACCGGTGTGGCTTGTTCTAGGTGCAATGACCAGTCCTACAGATAAAGGGGCACTCTGGGTATATTGATAACTTCCCTGACATATTCCCCCTCCTGGTGTTGTGATCTCCTAGTCTCTTCCTAGACTCTGTAGTTATATCTGCAACCCAGCCGCCTGTTTCTAGCAGTTCTGGCTCTGTCTGCCCTGATGTTTTTTGGGTTGTTGCATGTCTCATGCCCTTCCTGCACCATTACATTGGAACCTCACTGCAGCATCAGATGCAAACATTAAGGCGGCCATGTATTTGGACAGGAGAGCGTTCACTTTGCATAAATAACTAGAAACTTTGAATGTCGTTTTTACTGACGTTTGGGTAAATAAATTAGAAAGAGCGGGAAGTAGAGGTGGATGGACGGCCATGTCATAGGACTGGAAGCTATGGTTCCTCTGTTTTAGTATCTGAACACCTGCGGGATGTCTGCCGGACAGGAATATGGAGGAGCCGAGGTCTCAGGTGAAGAGGCACAAGGCCCCTTACAAGACGATGCTGGAGAGAGAGCGCAGCCCCCGTAGGCAGGAACCCGGCCAAATGGGAAATGATTCACTGTCTCTGAATGAAGGGCCGGCTTCCTGCACACTCACATTCCTCACACTGATTTTCTCAACATCCGACTGCTTTTTACCAATCTGCCGCTAACTCCACACAAAGTGACCCTCTGCTGCTCCGCCCGCCATGGCCTTCCTGTGCCTGGCATTGTACAAAATCCAATGTGTGGGGTCACCTCAATGCAGAGAGCTGGCTGAGGATATAACAAGAAATCAGATGAAAGATGTGGGTGGGGGTACAGTCCTGGACAATGTTCAGATGGGGCAGATTGAGGAGGCTGAGGGTGACACCGTCCTGCATATTTCTGTACAAAGCAATTTGCAGATGTTGATTCTTTGTGTGACCTCGCACAGGTATACCGAGATCAATTGTAGGAAAGGATTGCAGTTGTTTTGCTTTCCAATGATACGTTTGTGCCAGGAACTTGGCACAGGGAGGGGGCAGCTGCTCATAATAAGCACAGCAGGTAGACCTGATAACACAGTTCTGGATTGTGGCAACATTGTGCACAGCAGGTGGGCAAACCAAGCAACTGACTAGTAGTCCCTGAGGGGGAGGGGGTTTACCTGTAGTCTCCACCTAGCCCTTAGGGATCAGTTTTTGTTAAGAAATGCATGGCCCCAGGGTTATTGGCTGAGTAACTGGGCACAAACAAAGGGGAAATGTAAACGGAACTCTTCCGGTGACCTTCCCTGTGTGTCACCCCACATCCCCCTCCCGCCTGGGGAAGTGCTTTGTCTTTACTATAACAATGCTGTGAAGCAGACAGAGATGTTGGAGATGGAGTCTAAACAAATGCAGCGTCTGCTGTCTGGAGGAAGAGCCAGCGTGTCCTCTGCCGTCACTTTGCCACCAGAAAGAGTAATAGTACAGTGAGGCAGGATCTGAAGTCAGGGGATCCCATTACTCATACTGTGTACATGAGAGCTCATAATTACTCCACATTACTCTCTTCCTCTGCTGCGTACTCGCCAGACCACCTCTACTGAATGCTGTACTCTGCTCGGAACCTCTTTAATGTGCTCTCATCCCTCACTGGTACTCTGCTCCAATCCACTTCACAATAATACCCAACCTCTACCTACCTCCAACTTAGTCTTCTTCTTATAGTGCTCCCTAAACTCTGCTCTGAACTTTTCTTAGTGTATTCTCTGCCTTCTCTGTTCTACCAGTCCCTATATTCTGCTCTGAGCCTTACCAATGTACTCTCTGCCTTCTCTGGTCTACCCATCCCTATACTCTGCTCCGAACCTGTCCGATGTACTCTCTGCCTTCTCTTTATTACCTGTTGCTGTTCTCTTTTCTTTAAACTTTCCTGATGTACTCTGCTCTGAAATTTGCCAATGTGTACTTTCCACCATCTCTCCGCTGAACCTCCCTATGTCCTCTCCGCCATACTCTACCTGTCCCAATTCTCTGCTCAAAACCTTCCCGATGTACTCTCTGCCACCTTTATTCTCCCATTTCATATACTCTGCTACGACCCTCCCCAATGTCCTCCTATGTATTCACCTGTCCTACTCTGCTACAACCCTCCCCAATGTCCTCTCCTATGGATTCACCGGCCCTGCTACTCTGCTACGACCCTCCCCAATGTCCTCCTATGTATTCACCTGTCCTACTCTGCTACAACCCTCCCCAATGTCCTCTCCTATGGATTCACCGGCCCTGCTACTCTGCTTCGACCCTCCCCAATGTCCTCCCCTATGTTTTTACCAGTCCCTATACTCTCCCCCAAGCCTTACTGATGTACTCCCCATCCTTCCGGTCCCTATACTCTCCCCCAAGCCTTACTGATGTACTCCCGATCCTCCCCGTCCCTATACTCTCCCCCAAGCCTTACTGATGTACTCCCTATCCTGCCGGTCCCTATACTCTGCCCTGAACTCCACCAGTGTCCTGTCATCTTCCTTTTTATTGGTCACCATGCACTTTGAATCTTACCGATGTATTATGTTCTGTCCGTCTCCATACTCTGCCTTTCTAATGCACTTTTTGCACTCTGTTCTACCACTCTCTATACTTTGTGGCCCCTCATCCAATCCATTTAGTGGCCCCCATGCTCCTCTTTTTCTGCCCGCCATCTTTTACCACCCGCCATACTCTCACTCTCCACGCTCCACCTGTTGTTGTTCTGTTACCTAGCGCTGTAACCGGATCGCCGGTTTTGTAACATAATTCTGTCCTCTTCTGTTTCTGCTGGTTGCTTGGATGTGTGACTGAAATCGTGTAAATTATAAATGGCGAATGGGGGCAAAAGAATCCTTGGCTTACACAATACTTCCACTCACATTCGATGTTCTTTCCAAAAATGTTTCTCCACCATAAACCGAGTGCAGACATTGGAGAGTTAAACACCCCAGCAATGTCCCCTATCTCAGGTGTGCCCCCATTATGAGGGGTTTCCCCCATCCCTATGCAGGAGACTTCCTCCCCCCTGGGATCGGATTGTTTTATCAGCGTGCTGGTTGCACTATCTGTATGTCTGCTCACAATTTGTTGTGGTCTGTTTATATTGTATACAGAATATTTGTGTGATTGCGGATGTGATCCCTGTCAGCGGTTGGCGCACACAGTGGCGGTCATGTTGCACAGCATTACCTCTGGCCCCGTCCAGCTGGCAGTGCCTCCAGTAAACACCCCCTCCCCCCTCTGTCCCGGGAATTCTAGGAATTACATGTACACAGGGCCCTCTCTCAGCCGTCTCTTACTTTTCCTTTTGGTTTTTTAGCCTGTAATCAGCAGTCTGGTATGGCAAAAATGTCCATCAGAGCCCCTCCGCTCCCCCTCCCCTCCTCCCGGGACCTCCCTGCACTGCTATCACCGCTTCCAGCCCTCTCGCACTCCTCTAAAAATGCTGTACACTTTGTTCCATGGGCTAAATGTGTCCCCTGTCTGTTCACTGGGGGCTCCGAGGTACAAACCATGCTGTGCTCCATGGCTCTGCAATATAGCCGAGGTTTATGGTGCTGTGCGGTGCGCTCTGTTATGGGGTTTTCTGACACATTTCTGGGGCTGGGGGGAATAATATGGGGAACATTGTACACCGAGCTCATAGTCAGGGAGAAGTGATCATCATATTCAATATATTCAGCTTCTCATTATACTGTGCAGCTTCTCCAGCCATGGTGAGCAAAGAATGTAACCACCGCATCTTGTATAGGGATCCATAGCATATCCAGCCGTGCTGGAGAGACCTGAGGACATGGGATCCTATACAGAGATCCTATACTGGGATCCATAATATATCTGGCCCTGCCAGAGAGATCTATGGACATGGGGTGACATGGAATCCTATGCAGAGATCGTAAACTAGGATCCATAGCATATCCAGCCCTGCCAGAGAACTGTGTACACGGGGTGACATAGGATCCTATACAGAGATCGTATACTGGGTTCCATAGCATATCCAGCCCTGCTGGAGAGATCTGCGGACACAGGGGTGACATGGGATCTTATGCAGAGATCGTAAACTGGGATCCATAGCATATCCAGCCCTGCCAGATAGCTCTGAGGACACGGGGGTTCCATGGGATCCGTAGCATATCTAGCACTGCTAGAGAGATCTAAGGGCACGGGGGTGTTATGGGATCCTATACATAGATCTTATACTGAAATCCATAGCATATCCAGCCCTGCCAGAGAGATCTGAGGACACGGGGTGACATAGGATCCTATACAGAGATCTGAGGACACGGGGTTTCCATGGGACCCATAGCAAATCCGGCACTGCAGGAGAGATCAGAGGACACAGGGTGACATGGGATCCTATACATAGATCTTATACTGAAATCCTTAACATATCCAGCCCTGTGAGCGAGATCTTAGGGCACGGGGGCGACATGGGACCCATAGCATATCCAGCACTGCAGGAGAGATCGGAGCACAGGGGGTGCCATGGGATCCTATACTGGGTTATTATACTGTGATCCACAGCTTGTTTAATTGTACGGCAGTGATTAGATGACATAGAATCTTATACTAGGGTCTGCGGCTTGTTCAGCCCTGCTGGAGTGATTAGGGGACATGGCATGATGAGATCTTGTATTAGGATCTTCAGATTGTCCTGGGGATCAGAGGATGACATAGTATCTTACACTGGGATCTGCTGATTGCCCAGACTAATTTAATTCAGGGGAATACAGGATCTTATACTGGGATCTTATACTGGGATCAACCGATTGTCCTGCCCTATGTGACTGATGTAAGGACACATGGTCTTGTTTTGGGATCTGCAGAATGTCGGGATCTCTATAATTGAGGGAATATGGGATTTTTATTGGGGTCTGCAGATTATTTGATGATCAGGGGGCTAACTTGGGATCTTATTCTGAGATTTGACGTTTTCTGGTGATTTCTGTTAACAGGACCAGTGATCTACTTTTCCTGATAATCTCATTATGACTCCTTTGTAGTGAAAACCTATAACAAAGCAGAGGACGTGTTTTCTTGGAAACATGTACATTCTCCACACACACACCGGTGTCATGATCACAGAAGAACAATTCAGGATCCCTGTAATCATACAATGGTGATCTGTGTCCGGGGCCCATCAGAGGGCCCATTCTTGGCTGCTTACATCTATAACGTCTGGCTGTCTGTGATTCACCTGAAATGTGTTACTGCAGAAGTTGCTGCTTTGGTCCCCTGCAGTGCTGTTCATGTGATTACAAGTCATGTGATCTCTAAACTTGACTCTGGTTGGTTGCTCCATGTGCACAATAAAGTTGCCCGGACCCCCCCATGTGTGATCAGCACTGAAGAGAGCAGCCTGTTCTCCACACAATGTAGTGATTGATTCTAATCTGTTCATTCCAGGTTCATCCTATCCCCCCATCCTGTGCTCCCCCTGTATGGTAATCAATCCCCCACATTTTCCATTATTCTTCTCATTAATCCTATATTTTTCTCTTGCAGTGCTGTGTGCAAAGAATCTGGTGAAGAAGGATTTTTTCAGTGAGTATCACCTTAGTTTTTCTTTGTGTGGTGAAAAATAATGGTGTTGTTGTATATGGGGGAGGGTTTGGGCATTAGGGAGGCTGTAAAGTACGTTGCCCACATTAAACCTTTTAAATGGGGGGGGGGGTATTTTTTGTTGCCCCCTCCATGATAAGACCTAAAGGACAGGAGGTGGCCAGTAATTTTGTTGGCAATCTTGAAAGATGTAATTGTATCATAGCATTGTTTCTTGTGTCCTCCTTACACAGTGGTTACTATCTATTATTTTAATGATGGACCCCAGGTAGAATTTGTAGAACCTTCATATGGCCATGTTGGGATATGCAGCATAATGTATACAATGTGTGTGTGATAGGCCGGCTGCGTTATCTTTCCTCTCCTTCGCCCCAACTGCAGGACTCCCGGATCCCTTTGCCAAGGTGGTAGTGGACGGGTCGGGGCAATGTCACTCTACGGACACGGTGAAGAACACTTTGGACCCCAAGTGGAACCAACATTATGACCTGTAAGTCCAGCACTGTTTGTCTTGGAATGTTATTGGCTGTTATTTGGATCTATGGGTTGTTGCATTTCAACATAAGGCAATATTTGTTTGGAGTCTATAGGGATAGCTGGGAAGAAATCCCTACCCCCCAATTACCCCACATTTTCTGGGGTTTTCAAAAGGGTTGGGTTGAAAGGCTTATTGATGCCAGTCCCTGCCCGTATTGGGTAACCGAGTAGATCAGACACAAAATAACTGTAACTGTACACAGAGCCGCCGAGGTGACCTCTCATCCAATGCAGGAAAGAGTACAGTGCCGGTATTGTTCACCGACCTGCCGGACCAGCTGTGTTTGTCACAACGAGGAGCAGACCTGTTCCTCCAGTTCTCCATTCATCGTCATGTGTGATCCTCCCGCAGACAGACATGGGGAATGGTGACTGCACTCCGCTGTGATCAGACATGAGGAATGTGGACTCCGCTGTGATCAGACATGAAGAATGATGATTGGACTCCGCTGTGATCAGATCAGTGGTCATCGGTGGAATTACTGGATGACCAGTGTTATACTCACATAATTTCTACCCATCCCAAATCTATGTAATGGAGCACAGCATGGCAATTGTGCCAACTACTGACACGGAGGACTCCAGGCTTGTGTGTTTTATGGGGGGGGCAGTGCTGCACATTGCAAGGAGGATGCAATAAGAAGAAATTTCTGCCTTTTTCTTTTCATCTGCTGTCCCTCCTCTCCCAGGGTTCTGTATATTGACCTACTGATTAATGTTTGTCTATAGATTGGTATAGGGTGCCCCCCACTTTCCCAGGACATTGGCTGATAAAAGGTGCCCATAGATCTTTGAATGATGACTTTTAAATGGTGGCTTTTTGGAGGGGGAATGGCAGAATATTGGCTAATAATTGTCTTTTCTCCATTATGAATATTTAACAAATATTAAAGTCCTTAGGGAGGTCCAGGAATCTGCATAATATGGTATATACAGTCAGAGTTAGCAGAGTTCCCCTTTAGATGCGGGGTCATCATGCATGTGGCCTCTTTCTATGTCCAGACTTGTCAATGACTATAAAGAGGACCTGTCAGTTCAGGACTTTAGAGGCAGTGCCTGTGACGTGACAGCCATGATGAACTTATTACAGGTTGAGCAGTGGTCCGGTTAGTAAAGAATCATTTGGTTTCATTGTTCTTTCTGGTCAGTCAGGCCCGGTCTGGTTGATATTTGTGATCAGGATAACCCTTTGGCGTGGCCCTGTCCTAGATTCATGATTGTTATGTATTACTGTGCAGCTTCTGGTATAAAAACATTGTGATTCACCTTTCCATTTGAGCTGGGGAGTTGGGGGAATTCCTTAGACATAGATATTGCCGAATGTTTCCCAAACACTAAGAACCAGGCAGCGTTTGTGTACTTTGCTCTGGATGCTGCAGCTGCCATCCACTGGCTGTTTGTTTGTCTTCTAGCAGATTTTATAATTTTTCTGCTTTGATTCATCCAAACATTCATCATGAATGTAACCCCCAGCACTGCCTTTCCCTCAGAAATTTCCAGAAGTCCCTGGTCTTGGCCCGCTCTGTGCGGCCAGTCTGTAGTTTCCGGGTCATGGTCGGGCCCTGGGTCCAGCACAGATTGTGTGGCCTGGCTCTGCACTGACATATTTGATGCCCTGGTCGGCCCTGCCCCAGCCGGAGAGTCTGCAGAAATGTTTGCTGGGAGATTACAGGGGATTTGCCTGCTAAAAAAAGAGCGTTTATCTTGGCGCAGGAGCTGTTTGGAGGCTTGTGTGTGTTTGTGTTCCCTATTGGGTGAGCTTTGTGTGCCGGAGAATTAACACGGGACGGCATGAACCCAGGGTGGCACCTCTCACATCTCTCGTATCCTGAACTGAACTCTGTTCCCTCAGCTCTGCTCCTGCTGTCACCCTGGGCAGGCTCTGTGGCCCCTACAAGATCACTGCGCTCCAGGCATGGAGGGGGGTGACTGTGAGTAATGTGTGTTCAGCTGCACGTTTCCTGTCATACAGCCGTCAGAAGATGGAGAATATTATAACTCATGAAATAAACATCTGCCTGTACACATATTTATAAGAGAAGCAGGCACATGTATAGCTCCGTAGCGGGGTTCTGCTCCTCCATGGGTCCAGCACCAGGCCATGTGCAGCGTGCAGGGGGGTCCTGGACTGGGCCGTGTGCAGGTCTGTCCTGGACCGGGCCCTGTGCAGAGGGGGCTCCTGGACCAGCTATGCTCCCTAGCAGGAGTTATTTGATCACAAGACTGGCTGAACAATCATTTCTCCCATTCTCTGTTCTCAGATATATCGGGAAGTCAGACTCAATCACCATCAGTGTATGGAACCACAAAAAGATCCACAAGAAGCAGGGTGCCGGCTTCCTGGGCTGCGTGCGGCTCCTATCTAATGCCATTAACCGGCTCAAAGATACGGGATGTGAGTACCCAGAGTTCTGTGCGGTCATCATGTGATATTTGCTGCTGGGAATTGTTTGCACTCTTAGTCTGTCTGGGCCATGGCTGTGGTTTATCATCCTCTAGAATGGGGAATAATGGCCGCTCTGATCCATGATTAATAAAACAGTGTTTGGTTCTGGTTGGATCTCTCTGACTTTCTTCTTCCCTACAGATCAGCGGCTGGATTTATGCAAGCTTGGCCCTAATGACAATGACACCGTTCGGGGGCAGATAGTAGGTGAGTGCACATAAGCCCTGACTGTTCATAAAGGCTGTTGTTGTCACTATTGGACCCTCTAGTGTATGTGGTATGTCTGTGTGATGTAAATGAGTTCAGCATTCATCTCTCACATGCTTGTTTGGGCATAGTCCTGGACAAATAGCATGAGGCAGGCTCCATGGTTTGATATGTTAGGTCCCCTTTAAGTTAATATTACACATGGATGGCCAACCAGTCTGCCCATTAAGCAATCCTCTATTCCCCTCTCCGGAGTTCTGGACTGGATCTCCTCCTGGATGGCCTTGGTGGTGACTTAGCTGTGAGAGGCTGGGAAGGGAATACAAGGAAAGCAAAGCAGAGGATTGCATGATGATGAATGTCGTCCTTCTTCCATTGAGTTGATTTTGTTGGGAGGGAATCGGGAATACTTAATACTAAAAACCCAATGGTGTCCACACTGCAGGGGGCTGGAAAGCAAAAACTATGAGCAGACAATGTGTACTGCCTGTGTGTATTCCATTCATCCATTGTATATTCCATCCATTGTCCGTAAGATGCCCAGCAATCGGAAGTCAGGAGATCATTCTGGGAATTGTTTTAGTTGTGGTTAATGGTTATTTTATTTTGTCTTCTCTCTTACAGTCAGCCTCCAGTCCCGAGATCGGATCGGCACCGGTGGCCAAGTAGTGGACTGCAGTCGTCTGTTTGACAATGATTTACCTGATGGGTGAGAGACGCATGCTGTGTTTTCTATGTGTTCTAACATGAAATGTACAGGAAGGTCACTGCTCAGAGCACAGGCAGCTTCTAGAATAAACCAACCAATAGACAGAACAATCACAATTGACTCCAATTTCTGACCGCAGCATCTCTCAGTATGAGTACTATGTATGGAGCGTTAGCTGCTCCTTGTACGTAATCTCAGCTGCCTGTGCTCGGGGTGATCTGTTCTGTGTATCACTGAATTGGACTTTTATTTGTGCTCTCATAAGAACAAAGGGAAAGGGTTTTTTTTTCTGTAGCTTGGAATCTTGGAAACAAACAGCAACCCCTTCCCTTTATATATAAAAGTGGAGTTTTTCACTAGTAGAGGTGCCCAACAATCTGTGGGGTACACTGTTTTGTCAGGATTGAAGTGATGTGTTCACCCCTCTGGGTGATGGGCCATACCACAATGATATTGTATCCGTGATTCACAATGAATAGACACTGATCAGTCAAAGCATTACACCCACTGACAGAGGATAACAATGATGATCTGGTTACAATGACCCTTCACAAGGGGTGAGGAATATTGGGAAATGAGTGAACAGTCAGCTGTTGAAGGTAATGTTACAAGCGGGAACAATGGCCAAGTGTAATCATCCGAGCGAATTGTGATGACTGGGCAATGGGTGAGAGTATTTATTAAATAGATTTTTTTGTGTATCAAGATTGGATGAAGGGACTTTTAGGCACATGTTATAAAAGATAATCAAAAAATAACTTAGATAAGTAAAAAATCACACAGATAATTTATAAAAAAAAATCTTTAATAAAAGATGACATAAAAAAAAGACATCTTCCATGTGTAATATGGTCTCGCATAGTGAAATGGAATCATAATTCAACGTGTTTCGCATATAAATAGATTGTTGAGGGGTTGTGGTATGTAGTAATTAGTACCTATCGGAGGTGCTTCCTGGCCATGTGACATAAAAGATCTGCTGCTAACCCATTGGTGCAGGTATCACAGGTCACTTTCAGAGATCCCATGGGGTCCATGTCTTGGCCAATCACAAGGGGGACATAATATTAGGCAAGTGATGGGTTTCATGTTTTGGCTGGTCAGTGTACATATAGAGGGTTCTCTGGTTGTCACCCCACTGCTGAATGTTAGGACAATTTCTAATGGCTGGGTGACTAGTTATCTGTGCCCAGACCTGAATGGTACAATGGTCATCTGGAGAGTATGGCAGGTTTCTATGATTTTTGGAAATTCGCCATAATAGACACAATGATGGTTTATATGCCTGAAGTCCTCACACTGATGTGTCGGCTGCAGACGCGTACAAGTCGTCTCTTTGTGACGCAGGTGGTCAGCCATGTGTTGGCCAGTTACCTTCCTGCTGTCCAATTCCATTATATATGTCTTCCATTATCTATGTATTTATGTGTGGATGTAATTTATGTCTCTTACTAAGCCGGTGATATGAAATAATTAGAACAATATGTGTAACTGAAGCATTTCTCCTTTCTTGCTGTATTAACCTGTCTATTAGATGTGACCCGGGGTGGTGTGTGACTCGCTGTGTGTATTGTCTGATTAATCTGTCACGTGTGCTGTTCTGAGCTTAGTCTTGCTGAAAGGTGGAGTCAGAGTGCGTTCACTGTGCTAGCGGACTGGGTTACAGACAGAACGAATATTTGAGGGAGATTTGCACTGAAAGCCTAGCCGTGCCAACTCACTGTGCACAATAATCCCAGGTCTGCACACTTTCTATGCCCATTATAAGGGATCCTCTCCCTTCTGTGCTCATTATGGGGGCTCCCACCGGACAACGGCCATATTTGCCATAGCACTGTATTTCTCAGAATGCACCAAACCTGGCCAGGGGAATGATAGTTAGAGATGTTGGACACTGATATTCGCTATGATGGAAGCGGCCCACTTGTCCACTCTGACCTTCGACCTTTCAGCAAAGCCCACCACCCGTTGTTAGTCTCATAATTCATATCACACCTGCTTATTTTCTCCCTTGTCTTGGCGGCCACACTATAAGGCCCGGCCTGGGTTTCCTGGAAATAGCACTCACTGCTTTATCTCTCCCGTGTCTGGATCGTAGCTGGGAGGAAAGACGGACCGCCTCGGGGCGTATCCAGTACTTAAACCACATCACCCGGACCACCCAGTGGGAGCGCCCAACCCGGTAAGTGCAGACCAGGACCTGGCGCATTAAAGCATTTATATGACCACCATGGAATTTCTGTGCTATTGTTGTATGGATTGCTGGGGTTATATAAATGTTGGGGATTAGAGTCCTGGGTGGTGGTTTCTGCATTTACTGACGTGATCAGATCACAAGATTTCTGGCCATATTAACAAATCTAACAGAACCCTTCAATGGTACATTTATAAGACCAGCAGGGTACAGATTTTAGATGTTGTTTGTGTTAATTTACATACAATGAGATCCCTGTCATTGGATGTAGCAGAAATCCAGGACTTCATCTTGTGCAGGCTGATCGCGGTGTCATGGGTCACCTTATAACACATTCCTATATAACTTTCTGTCTGTTTCCTCACACACATTGACTTCCTGAACGCTACATGTAATGCTGGCAGTGCAGGTTGGTTTTCTCGCATTCTTGGTGGTAATCTCTGTAATGCTGTCATCCCCTCAGGCCGGCATCGGAGTACTCCAGTCCTGGGAGGCCTCTGAGCTGTTTTGTAGATGAGAACACGCCAATCACAGGGACCAATGGAGCCACCAGTGGCCAGAGCTCTGACCCACGAATCACGGAAAGGAGAGTGCGGTCACAAAGACACAGGAATTATATGAGCAGAACACATTTACACACCCCGCCTGACCTACCTGAGGGATATGGTGAGTTCATGCATAGCCACGGGGCTTTACTAGCTCATGAAATGCACCATGATGACATATAGGGTAATGATAACTATTAAGGAAGCACAGATTATGTAATCAGAAGTGGGGAGATCCTTAGAATGCAGCTTTACTACAGACAAACCTAATACCCGATTCCCTTCTGTGTCCTAATAAATATCTCGTTATTAGCTGCACACTGAGTGCGTCATCTGGTGACCTGAGATCTGCTATAGGAGGAGGACACCAGACAAACCTAATACCTGATTCCGTTCTCGTTATTAGCTGCACACTGAGTGCGTCATCTGGTGACATCAGATCTGCTATAGGAGGACACCAGACAAACCTAATACCTGATTCCGTTCTCGTTATTAGCTGCACACTGAGTGCATCATCTGGTGACCTGAGATCTGCTATAGGAGGACACCAGACAAACCTAATAATACCTGATTCCATTCTGTGTCCTAATAAATATCTCGTTATTAGCTGCACACTGAGTGCATCATCTGGTGACCTCAGATCTGCTATAGGAGGGGGGCAGCAGACAAACCTAATACCCGATTCCGTTCTCGTTATTAGCTGCACACTGAGTGCGTCATCTGGTGACATCAGATCTGCTGTAGGAGTTGATCCAGATGCCTGAGCTGGGGTAAATAATGTGTAAAGGGAAGGCTGGATATTGTACATATAACTAATAATCCGATTGTAGGCTTAGGTTAAAGAAATGAAAGCGATACAGGCCCAGTACTTTATTCGGATCACACCGCATTCTCCTTGGAAACTCTTCTGTAAGAAGCCCAATGTACAGCTTCTGGCACCTTTCCTGCTGTACAGAGCCGTCAGCCCTGGGCTACTGAATGCAGTGTTTGTTATGTCTGTGTTGCCTTACATAGAAAGATTTACAACTTTGGCTGATGTTTCCTGTTCTCCTCTTACAGAGCAGAGGACCACGCAGCAGGGTCAGGTGTACTTCCTACACACACAGACAGGTGTCAGCACATGGCACGACCCCCGGGTGCCCAGGTAAGTTCACGCATCGGCAAAAGCAGCTTTGTGTCTTTTGCAAACTGTGTATTTGTTTTTTAATCTGTGGCTGTTTGCATGTATTTGTGAATCTTTAGCGTTTTTTATTTTAAATGTTAATTCTATGTAGTGATAGTTGGGGTGTGGTTAGTGATTGGTGGGTGTGATTAGTGATCAGATAATGGTATAAAGTGTATGTGTGCAGGAGGTGGGAAATTACTGTGGAATGTCTAGGGGTTTTGTAGAGTGTGAGAAGGATGGAGTCAGAGGGAAAAGGTGAGGAAGGAGGAGAGGGATGGATGATTAGGAACAAGGATACATCTGGCAGGTGGAGGAGGAGATGGATGATGGGGTGAGAAAGAAGGAGAGGGATGGATGATGAGGAACGAGGATGTAATTAGTAGGTGGAGGAGAAGGATGATGAGCGGAGGACAGAGGAGAGGGATGAATGATGAGGAACGAGGATGTAATTGGTAGGTGGAGGAGGAGAAGGATGATGAAGAATGAGGTTACAATCGGTAGGTAGAGGAAGGGGTGGATGATGAATGAGGATGCAATTGTAACCTAATTGCAATAGGTGGAGGAGGAGATGGATGATGAGGTGAGGGAGGGTAAAGAGATGGATGATGAGGAACGAGGATGTAATTGGTAGGTGGAGGAGGAGAAGGATGATGAACGAGGTTACAATTGGTAGGTAGAGGAGGGGGATGGATGATGAGGAACGAGGATGCAATTGGTAGGTGGAGGAGGAAGATAGATGATGAGGTGAGGAAGGGTGGAGAGATGTATGATGAGGAGATGGATGGATAATGAGGATGCAATTGGTAGGTGTGGGAGGTGAATGTTGAGGAGATGGAGATAGATAATGATGAGGAGAAGGTGATGTGTTCTCTCTTGTATTCTTTCTGACCTCTGTTTGTTGTTTCAGGGATCTTAGCAACATCAACTGTGAGGAGTTGGGCCCCCTCCCGCCAGGCTGGGAGATCAGGAACACAGCCACGGGCCGAGTTTACTTCGTAGATCACAACAATCGCACCACACAATTCACTGACCCTCGGCTATCCGCCAATCTTCACCTCGTATTAAAGTGAGTGCTGCCGTCACATCAATGAGAGGTTTTCTCGTTAAGACTTCATCACGTTCCTGTGTACAATATAATCATAAAAGTAAATTACCAGAGACAGAAGTGACTCCTCGCTCTGCCTATAGAATCTGAAAACCTTTTATTTACCTTTAATTTAAATATTTAATGCTATTAGGTATTGACAGGTTCTCTTTTTATTCCTGAGGTTACCAGAACTGTCCGGGGAAGTTCAGCATCCGTTTCAGTGATTGGTTACTTCTGTCCTTCAGAAGCCCTGGCACGGAGCTTTCTTGCCCACCCATTGTCATGTCCTTGTATATCAGTGGGGTGGTGGAGTCACTAAGACCGCTTTGGCCCCGCATATACAATAAATGGTTTGGGTGGGTTGATCTCATACTGTGCCTCCAGAGACGGGAGGATGAACTCGGCTGCTTGGAATTGGCTGTAATCATTTCTGGACTTGGTACAGCCTGACTTGGCCATTGGAGTTACAAGAGACTCCCATTTATCTGGCCAGATTATGTGTGGACTCCGACATATCCAATGTAGATCTGCACGTTCACCCGTGACGCTGAGCTCTGCTCCTCTCATGAATCTTCTTCCCCTCTGTGTAAGGGGACAGAATCGTGTGATCAATGTATAAAGAGGCTCCAATTTGTGTCTGGATTCTGTAATGTACAATATGTAATACGTAATGCTAGTTATAGAGGAAGAATAGCTCAGTATCTGAATCCCCTCACCCCTAAATAATTCACCGCTTTTGTTTCTTCACAGCCGCCAGAACCAGCTAAAAGACCAACAACAACAACAGCAGCAACAACAACAACAACCTCCGCCGCCGCCTCAGGTGGTATCCTTGTGTCAGCTTCCTGATGATGTGGACTGTCTGACCGTCCCGCGTTACAAGAGAGATCTGGTGCAGAAACTAAAGATCCTCAGACAAGAGCTGTCCCAGCAGCAACCTCAGGCCGGACATTGCCGCATCGAGGTGTCACGGGAAGAGATCTTTGAGGTTCGCACTTCTGCTATTGGTTTTATGTGTGATGATGCAAAGATTAGAACCAGGATAGGAATCCTTGATGATTGTTCAGTGTGGTTTCCCAATCACATCATTTTCTTGCACATGGTTTCCATATTGCATAAGCGTGGCCAGGATGATTGTTTTTTCCTGCTGGTCTGACAATGGTTTGTGGATCAGATGATGGTAGAACACACAGGTTTGGCATTTTGGGGTGTTTATGGTTAGAAATACTACCATCATCCCTGTTTAAGGGGCACCTATTTGCCTTATCCCCATACTAGGGTGTGACTAGAAATTATCCATTCCAGCTGTTGGCCATTACTCATCTCCATGACCAGTTATAGAGCATCGGAAGGCTGTGTGTCCAGTTCTAAGGTTTGGCCAAGGGCTGTGTAACTCGGGGATGTTCATCAGTTCACACACTGACCTGGAAGATCTCTTCAGCCCCAGTCCACGTTGGTCACCAATATACGGGCCTAGGCATGGAGACAGATCGGAATGATAACCTGATGGAGGGTCCGACCCTTCACCCCGATACAAAACTAGGAACAATTGTTACAGATTTCCTGTGTTATATTCTCCTCTTGGAATATTTTCTCTCCTAAGCTTAATATTAATGTTCTGTTTTCCAGGAGTCCTACAGGCAGGTGATGAAGATGAGGCCGAAAGACCTTTGGAAGAGACTTATGATCAAATTTCGAGGAGAGGAAGGCCTGGACTATGGTGGTGTGGCCAGGTACGTACTTATCTCTTGTTAACATTTGTGCTCTGCATGGAGAAGCCCCAGATGTCTGTGGGTGTCTATTGCTGAATTATCGTCTGTTATTGCTGAATTATCTTGTAGGCACTTTCTGGTATGGGCTTCACTGGCTTCATTCTTGTTATAAATCAGTATGAAATAGAATGTTACGCCTGCACCCAGCAAGCCAGCAAAAATGGCTGCAAATATTAAATTCAGGGGGAAACCTTGCTTCACACTGCAGTCATTGGGGGTCCAATGTCCTGGGATGGCTCTGGGCTGCTGAGGATAAATTATACTTTGATATTCATGTTGCACGGATTGTTTCCTTCAGTTTCTGATTGATATTTTACAGAGAGTGGCTTTACCTGTTGTCTCATGAGATGCTGAATCCATACTATGGCCTCTTCCAGTATTCCCGGGATGACATCTACACACTACAGATCAATCCAGATTCTGCCGTTAATCCGGTATGTCACTTCCATTATTGTTGGTTGTGTTTCCAGTAATGACATTTGCTGGTACTGACCGGGGTCTATTTTCCTTTTCCAGGAACATCTCTCCTATTTCCACTTTGTGGGGCGAATTATGGGCATGGCAGTATTTCATGGGCACTACATTGATGGAGGCTTCACGTTACCATTTTATAAGCAGCTGCTTGGGAAACCCATCACATTAGATGACATGGAGTCTGTAGACCCTGACCTGCACAACAGCCTGGTCTGGATCCTGTAAGTTCCTCAGGAGATGGCCAGAGGGCCCCCAGGGGCCAATATACTGATAGACCTGGAGACAAACAATGTTTGGCAGAATAGTTTTGCCATTTGCTCTGATTTTGGATGAAGTTTTGTGTTTTTTTTTTTTTTTTTCCAGAGAGAATGACATCACGGCAGTGTTGGATCACACATTCTGCGTAGAACACAGCGCCTACGGTGAACTCATTCAACATGAACTTAAACCCAACGGGAAGACCATCCCAGTGACCGAAGAAACCAAAAAGGAATACGTCAGGTTGGTGAGACCTCAGTGGGTATGGCCATGGGACTTCTGTGTGCCCTTTCATTGGCCAGCAGAGATGAAATGCTTTGGATGTCCTGTCTGTGGTACCGAAAGCTGATCTCTGATGTACGGGTCATTTACAGTGAACATGTATGCCATGAGTATTTCAAACCTTTTACAATTACATTTCTGCTGGGTTGTATGGCACGGTGCACGCGGATGGCACCGTACTTGGCAGCCTCCGGATTCCACTCATTCTGTTCTCTTCCGATTCCAGATTGTATGTGAACTGGCGGTTCCTGCGGGGGATCGAGGCGCAGTTCCTGGCTCTGCAGAAAGGATTTAATGAAGTTATCCCGCAGCACCTACTGAAGGCGTTTGATGAGAAGGAGCTGGAGGTAAGTCGTTCAATGAGGGCTATCTGTGTGACACCGACCTATACCAGGAAGGGGAGTGCTGGCACTTGTAGTACTGCTGATCCATTTACACTAATATTCCCCACCTTTCCAGCTGATCATATGTGGTCTGGGGAAGATCGACGTGAACGACTGGAAGTCCAACACCAGATTAAAACACTGCACACCGGACAGCAACATTGTGAAATGGTTCTGGAAGGCGGTGGAGTCGTTTGATGAGGAAAGGAGAGCGCGGCTGCTGCAGTTCGTCACCGGATCGTCTCGCGTCCCTCTGCAAGGCTTCAAAGCATTACAAGGTAATTCGTTACCTGTCAGCCTCACCCACGAGGAGCCGGGCAATGTTAGAAAATGACTATAGACCTGGAAGTGTCTGGAGCAAGAACCGTCTGCTGTAACCATAGCTGCCAATCTTGTCCTTACATTTCCCCCACCCAGCATCCTGACATCTACAGGGGCGCTAACTAGACACAGCGGCCTGACTCTCCTTAGCCCACCACTTATGTCAGTCATCGTTTCCCCTCCTCATTGCTCTTTGTTAACTTTTTGATTTCCCATTTACAGGTGCAGCCGGCCCTCGGCTCTTCACAATCCATCAGATCGATGCAAACACCAACAACCTGCCCAAGGCTCATACATGGTGAGTGTCTGCACAGGTCGGGGTCTGTCAGATGTGTTTGATCTATTGTGAAGGATGGGACAGATGTCGGTAATATTGGGGGGTATTTAGGGATATTTCAGTTGTAGTTTATCACTTGTCCTCCTTTCATTGGTCAGTCCTTAGCACAGTCCCTGGTGCCCATGTCCGGGTGTTCCGGGAGATCCATGGTGACCATTGTAATGACAGCAGCCGTTGTGCACACCAGTGGGGTCATTGGAGATTTCTCTGTTTTCAGATTTAGATTTTTCTTGTCTTGGAAATGTTTTTAGATAAAAATGTAATTCTTTCTTTCTTTACCGCAGCTTCAACCGCATCGACATCCCGCCCTATGAGACCTACGATAAGCTCTACGAGAAGCTTCTCACAGCCATAGAAGAGACTTGCGGCTTCGCCGTGGAATGATAGCGCCGCATCTGCAGACTTTTATTTATAAAGCGCTATTTCCCAGGCCCCTCCCCTGGCATTCTTCAGGGGGAGGGGCTTCCTTCCATGGGGCACTGTGAACGAGGACAGAAACTGACGGTTTGGGATTATATAAATATATATATATTTTTTTCCATTATGAAAAAGTCGTACCGCGCTCACGACTTAGCTGCTATTTAAAACAAATATCTTGAACTTTAAATGATCGCTGACTTTTTATGGGAAGGCAGCGCTCTGCATATAAAGACTACTATTTTTATATGAAAAAAGGGTTATCCATTACATTCCCTCTTCCCGGATCTTTGTCATCATGGCTGCCGGCCAGGAGAGAGGCCAAACCAATCTGTTACAGGCCTGTTCAGGAAATAAAGGGTCCCGGAGAGGGGGGGGCCCGAGGACCCAATGCCCATTCCAGTGGATTGGATGTATGATACCCTGTGGGCCGTCGGTCTGTATCCCAGCTATTCACCACTTATTTTATTAATATAATTCCTAATGGAATAATTTAATACCCGACACGCCTCGTATTTTATGTTCCCAATGTTTTCATGCTTGTGTATAAAGGTCTGTGTTTTTATGATGTAAAGTGCACCTGTCCCTTCGGAGATGTCCTGTCATCCTCAGCAATATTCCAGGTAATCAGTAGGTAGCTCCAGGAAATACCATACAATAATAAACATATAGTAGGGATCCCTAACATACAATAATAAACAGATCGTAGGGATCCCGTGACATCATAGCTCCCTGTGTGATGTCAGAGGTGGCCGCACCCCGTACAGCAGAATGCAGCCAAAAGCTGATGACGTTGCTGATGTAACTGAGGCGATGTGATGGAGGGAGGGAGGCTGATTTATTCTGTAAGATCCTGCAATATGTGGCCTATCATGAAGGTTATTGGCTGAGAAAGCAGTCATGTGCACACCATTCACCCAATCGGTATTCTTGTTGTGTAGATGGCAGGATGTGTGCAGTGACAGGTGCTCTTTATACACTCTCCTCCCGACCACATTGCATCCTCAGAAGTGTTCATTCTTTGTGGCAAACCACTGATTCCGCTTCTGTTTCTGCATCAGACACAAGGTTTTGCGATCAGTGCGTTTTTTTTGGGGGGGGGATTTTTAATTTTAGTTACGTGAGGACGTCAGCCCATCGCCCGTCCCATCCGGCCACTGTCGCATTTTGTCTGAGAAGCTTTATCCGGCCTCCTACCTCTCTGCTCTGTCTCCTCCTGGTCCTCATATGTAAATAGATAGAAAAAAGGGAATTTTCTGTGAAAATTCTGCGCTTATTTGTGTAGGCCGGGGGCTCATTTCACCTTCCGCCATCTTTGTTTTAGCCGTATCAAGAAACAGAGCAAATTGTGGAAATCCGCTCGCCCTGGCAGGGGGAAACTTCCAGATTGTTGGCACATTCACAGTCACGGGGGATCTTTTTTTTTTTTTTTTTTTTTTACTTTTGTCAGATGTTTTGAGTTAGTTCACAGCCATTGGCTACGGTGGGGGCCACTGTGCCAGGCTACAAGATGGCCGCCTGTATGCCAGTCCTTGAGGTTTTAATGTTTCATTTATTACGGTATGAAATGGAGCCGCTGCACTGATGTCTTATGGTCATGTGACGGCGGTCGTCCTGCACACAACGATGGGTTTGTTTCACGTTTTTTTTTTTTCGTTTTTTTTTGCCCACTTTCTGGAACTCTCCTTCTGCCGGGGTGGATTATTAGTTTGAGACTCCACATAGAAATAAATTGTTATTGTATAAGGAAAATAAGCTTCTCCCCCCTGCAATCCACACTCTGATCTCTGGCTAGTGATGTCCAGGTATCTTCTAGAGCCTGCATGGTGTTAGCGCCCTCTCCTGGGAGGGTGATAACAAGGGAGCCATGATGAATTTCTGCCCGTCACTGCCGAGGTCAGACGTGGAGTTGGCATTAATATCCTCATATTCACTGTTTCCTCTCCACTAACCCGGTGACACCAGCATGATACCAACATAATGTTAACTTGCTTCAATTTATAGCTGATTAATTAAAATGTATTTTCAAAGATTCGAGTCTGTTTGCTGTGTTTGGGGGGGGGTCACCCCAGTGTTATGTGGTCATCTGAAAGGTATAGGGTCTCTAAACCTAACAATGTACCACAGCAGGGGCAGCAAAATGGGGTTTCAGTTCTCTGATCTTTGTTCCTTGGAACCCTCCTCTAGGTGCACTGTGGTATCTTCCACCATGTCAGGACACAACTGGGTGGCATAGAGGCCGCTGGGAAGAACCATTGAGCATGGGGGGAGCTCTTTCACAGAGCAAAGATCAGAATGAAGATGGAAGGGATGAACCATAGGGGTGGGGGGGTGTTAGGTCTCCTGATTTTTATTTAATATGTTTTGACACTTCAATTTAAAGGAGAAACTCAGGGTAATCGGGTATAAATGTGTACATGACTTCCATTTAGTATTTGGTGAGATGCAGACTCTTTAGAATCCTCGTCCATTCTCACCATATTCATCTTTGCAATCCCTGCTCCATGCTGCAGGAAGTTTTCTATGGTGCTGAATATATTATTGGGGTCTCTGCAGGATGGGGCAAGACCTGGAATAGTTCAGATCAGAATTTAAGGAACCGTATGTCATAAGGCATGGAGTCAATAATGTCTCCCCCACCTCCTGTAATGTTCTTTGATTTTCCTGGAGTTCTCCTTTAATCTTGATAGAAATGGCAGCTCCTGAATACATTGTGACCTCACACAGACACCCATCTACCTTTCATTACTTCTGTCACCCCACCAACCAGGACAAAGTGACAACGTCCCCACATTGACCCCCTCCAGGCATGTATGTATACCCCCTGCTACATTGGAGAGGTCACATGACTCCCCATACCTATAAGCAAGGCATTCAGCAATGCTAAAGTGTGGCAGGGAAAGTTTATGTTGGGGGGATGTGCAGACACTGAATGGGAAAGGGAGGTTCTCTTTAATGTGAGACGCAGACAATACAATGGAGTTTATTGAACAATCTGAGCTCCTAGTCCTCCTGTGTATGGGGGTGATAAGAGCAGCATTCAGGTACACAAATGCCCCATTCTCTAAGCCCTGAGCAGCCAATCACTGAGTTTGTTCCCTATCTGGCTCAGGAATATCTCCGACTCGTTCTGGATAAAATTGGTTTTATTGTTTGATTGAAAAAACAAATAAGTTAAAGTCAATAAATATAAATGAGAATGAAAAAAAGCATCAATTCATATTATAAAAAAAATCCAGGGATTTAAGGCACTCCGGGGAAGTGATTGGGGGGGACAAGCATGTGGCACACACGGTGGGCCCCTTAGGGACACCCCAGTGGGGGCCACTAGGAACAAAGTCCATATACAGTATTAGTGAATGTTGTGGCACAGCAGCAGCAATTTTTTCTGCATTTGGAGACATTGCAGGGGGGTCACCTGGAAGAGTTGAGGTTTTTTTGCTGTGCGAGACCCCCGCCTGGAAGATTTGCCCTCACTCACTGTCCGGATGACTCCAGAGGGTATTGACACGACAATAAATAGCGGTCAGTGCAGGTGGAGGGCTGGGACACATTTTGTTGTAGTTAGGATTTCCAGGATGATTCTCCTTGGAGCAGCATAGTTCTGGTTCCCAGCTACCGCCCCCTTGTGGTCATTTTGTCTCTTTACAAGCAGTGGCTCTTTCCATATTGGAAGGAAGCCATCTGCAGCCTCCTCTTTAGGCGATCTGCCTCCAGTTCTCGGAAGAAAGCATCTTCATCGGCCCGAAGGATCATCCCCTGCAGTTCCTGGATCTCCTTCTCCATCTTCTCTCGCAGTTCCTTCTTCATCTTGTGTAAATTCTGGAAAAGAGACTGGCTGTTACTTCAGGTGACAGGTGCACTTTATTCATGGCAGGTAAGGAGCACACAACATTCCAGCTGTAATGGTGCTGGGTTATTCACCTGTAGAATCTGACACGAAGGGCTCATTCACATCCAGTGTGCTGTAATACAACACGATGGGCTCTATTTATATAATCGGACATTCCCTCGGCCGGGTCCATGTATTTCAATGGCAGTAATTGATTTCCACCAGGGAATGTTTGAGGGAATGTCAGATATCTGTTTTATAAATCGAGCTTATTGGGGAGCTGTGTTACTCTGCCACAACAATGTGGGGTGAAAAAAAACACGCCGTAGGCACAATGTGTGGAACACCGGAGATCTATTATTCTATAAGGCACACACTGGATGCTCAGTTTTCTGACATGAAGGCCAGAATGGGGGGGTATTGGTGCAGACCCCTAGGAGGGTACCATTATAAAAGTGAAAGCTCCTCCCTCCTCTAAGTAATTGCCCCACCATACACTTGGTTCACTTGTTTAAGGTTGTGCCGGTTCCAGAATGGACCAGGTTGGTTATGTTAGAAATCATCCTGTGGAAGTGTTTTAGCTGGCGGTACGTGCGGAGGTTGTTGAAGTGGGCAGCATATGTAGGAGTCTGGAGGGTATTATGGTGAATGGTATGGGGTGTGTAGAAAAGAAGTATGAAGGAGGAGAGGGTGTAGGAGAAGACGGTATGAGGCTTGGGGGGGCATTATGTGCCTGTTTAATGTCTGGCAGGGCACAAAGCTGCTGTGTGAATCGGGCAAATTACAGGAAATGGGGGGCAAATAACAGAACTTTGTTATAAGGGGATTATATTCTGCCATTACCACAGCAATGTGAGATGTCCATCATTTCACAATTTTGGATTTCCTCGGAGTTCTCTGTTCTATTGTTGGCAGTGGACTGTTGTTTTCTCGAATGTACCCAAAGCCTTTTCTAGGGGTAAGTGTTACCCTTCTTCTTTCTGACATCCGCCTCTGCCCCCAAGCTTCTCACACCCCAGGTAAGAGGGGTTTATGGTTAATATGTGACTTACCTTGGACTGAGCCTTCTCATGGGACTGCATTTCCTTCTTCTCCTGGGTCACGGCTTCTGCCAGCATGGAGAACTGCCAGGAACAGAGGGAAGAAGGATGAGATGAGGACAGAGATGACAATAGATTTACCCTTCCCTGATTGGCTGAGAGGACCCACCTGATCTTTATAATAGTTCTCCATGGACTCCAGCTCATCTTTGTGTCTCTTCCTCTGCTCCTCACGCTGATCTTTGGTGTATGAGCGCATTTCTCGTAGACGCTGCTTCTGGATCTCCAGGCCTTCCTCAAACAGCTTCTTCAGGATCTATTTGAGGAAATGAAGGGGTCAGTCCGTAATACGCTGAGCTCAGGGAGATGAAATTGCAGTCAGGGTGCATTTAGTCACTAATCTGTGTAGGATGGTACAGACCGCAAAATCCAAATGTGATCTACAAATCCCATGGCTGCACCTGAGCTTACACAGACTGCTACCTTAGGCATGGAAAGTTGCTCCATTGTGCAGTCCTGTCAGCACCCTTTTGTACCACAGAAGGCAGGTGAGGGTCGGTGTAGTGCTGCAGGTAGCCAGGCAGAGGATGGTCAATGTCAAGCTCCTGGCAGCCAGGCAGAGAACAATCAGTTTTATGCTACACAGAGCCAGGTAGAGAACAGTCGATGTCATGCCCCTGGCAGCCAGGCAGGGGACGGTCGATGTCATGCCCCTGGCAGCCAGGCAGGGGACGGTCGATGTCATGCCCCTGGCAGCCAGGCAGGGGACGGTCGATGTCATGCCCCTGGCGGCCCGGCAGAGGACGGTCGATGTCATGCCCCTGGCGGCCCGGCAGAGGACGGTCGATGTCATGCCCCTGGCGGCCCGGCAGAAGACGGTCAATGTCATGCCCCTGGCGGCCCGGCAGAGGACGGTCAATGTCATGCCCCTGGCGGCCCGGCAGAGGACGGTCAATGTCATGCCCCTGGCGGCCCGGCAGAGAACGGTCAATGTCATGCCCCTGGCGGCCCGGCAGAGAACAGTCAATGTCATGCCCCTGGCAGTCAGGCAGGGGATGGTCAATGTCATGCCCCTGGCAGCCAGGCAGATGATCACATCAACCATCCCACCAGGTACGGTGTGCAGTTCCCATATTCCTCTACATACCTGCTCCTCCCGTGTTCTGGCTCGCATTAGTTTGGCACGGAGCTGCACATGGTAGTCTTCGTAGTATTTCTTGGCACGTGCCACCTGCTGCCGATTCTCCCTCATCTTATTCTGAGTTGTTTTCTGCATGCGGATTCTCTCCTTAAAGTCTTTCTGTAGAGGGAAGTGAGATCAGTCACAATGATTTCATAGAACCACAGCTTTTTATTGGTGAGCAGTGTGGCAGCGCTGTGGACATGGTGCCATTAACCTGTTCAGTACATTAGGACATTCACACAACCTCAGGTGTAGACCTGGTGGGAGGAGCACCCAGAACCCAGCACATTACATTCACTGCATTGAGATGAATATTGATCATTGAATGGACATTTGTGCACTGACCAGGCGCTGGTTGTGTTCTTGTTCCCTCTGGATAATGTCGGTGAGAAGGCCGTGTCTCTTCTGTGCCTCTTCCAGCTGCAGAGAAATGAAAAGAGAACTTTCAGAAAGTTTTTTTTTCTTTATCACAACAATGTGCAGGAAACAATGAATGAGGTCAGTGAGACAAATCTCTTTCCAGTCTCACCTCTCTCTGCAGCTTGCGTTCGCTCTTCTCATCCTCCTGGCCAGACCTGGCAAGTTGCTCCACTTGGGCGAGTTGCCCCTTCCACATGGCACGGAAGGTGTGGTGTGAGATCTGCAGATGTGGGAATTCCTCGAGTAAGATGGGAAGGAGGTCGTTCTCTTTAATCTTCACTATGGGAGACATAAGAAGCAGAGTGTGAAAACAATGCCAATACCCATGCCTAGCCATGCCAGAGAGACCATGCCACTTACTGCGTGCGGCTGCCTTGTGACAGCTGGGGCTCCACTGCCGTGGTCTGCTGGTCGGCCTCACTAGTTTTCTGGAATAAACCTTCTCTGGGTGGGACTTTTTCTTAGGCTCCTTGAAGATATTTTCTTTATATTCTTGTTCCTTAATGAGGAAATAAAAACAGAGGACAAAGTGAGATCAGTGAGGGAGCAGACTGGGGATAGCTGAAGCCGGGTGAACTTGCATTCTGCAAAGGACTGGCAGACATCTTTGTTATTCAGAATGGTGGAGGAGTCTGACGAGCTCAGGACACACTTATTATTATCTATAATATAATTCCAGGTACTGAGACGCCACAAAGATCAGATCATGGTTGGATCTGGAGGTCATTGTGCAGTGCTGTGCGTGGTGCAGTCTTAGGGAAGAGTCAATTGATTGGCTGCACTCATGGTAATGCCTAATAATGGCAGTCCTGTAGTATCTCTTGTTTACCACAAGATGTCCCCAGCCTTTTAGGTTGATTACCCCCCAGTGTCAGTGAACCTGGATATGGAAGTACTGAGAGTGCAGGGAGTCATGACCCCCGACCCCTGAGCCAGCCATGCTACATTCACAGGGTATGAATTCCTCTTTCCATCAGTCATATGACTGACCAGAAGTCATCAGAAAAAAAGTTAAAAATCATGACGTGGGTCTGGAAGGGGATTGTAGTGCCTAGAGCTTAGTTTTAGTTCTGCTGAGCAGTGCTGGGGGTCACTTACCTTCTGCTTTAATTTTTCTTTCACTTTTGATAGTTTGACTTTTTCAATTTTCTCAAAATCTTTTAGTTCCTCCTTGTAGGCGTCATTTAGCATCTGCAGAACAGAGCAGAGGATGATAAGGGAATGTTAATGCTTTGTACACACCGCCTTAGCTTGTATTAGAGCTTTGTGTCCTGCAAACTATTATGTAGCATTGTGTGGAGTTTGTATCACAGATCCTAATGGGAGTGTTGGCTGCCAGCAATCTTCAGTCAGCCTTAGCACTACCGGACAGCTAATTGTAACCTGCTGGCAGCTTGGTATAAAGTAATGGGCAGCTTTCCTATTAGGATCTTTCCTTACATCCCCAGACTGAAGCTGAAGGGGCTATAAAATCCCCAGCAAACCTTCTGTACACATTACTTCCTATACACATTACTCTTATTATAATCTTACATCACCTTAGGGAAATGTGTCATTACTGAGATCACAAGCAGTGTATAGAAGATGATAATATTATTGTTTATATCTTGCTATGGTAAAGCTGTGGCATTGCATTATTTGGGGTATGGGGACATTTGTGTTGTGTTGTATATTGCTCCTGCTTTGTTAGTATGAAATGGATTTCTGCGTCTGCCTTTGGTGGATTTGGTGCAGAGTCACATTGGGGGTCATCAGCTGCTTTGTTAGGTTTGTGATGTGTTGCTGTATTTTTAGGAAGAAGGTTCTACCCACATGGCATTGCCCTCTGTTTACGTGGTGGAGACTGGGACTGTACCTTGCATGTAGCAGTGTGGCTTTAGTTAGAAATGTGTGCAAGCAATACTTGGATTTGTAGATATGAAATGATGTCTTTGTATTACTGACTTATCAGGGGTACAATGAGTGATCAATAGGCATTAGAACACTAAAAAACATTTCATTGTTATGTCAAATGAATCTACAGGTACACAAAATGCACCCACCAGAGACTTGCGTGCTCCATTGTGTAATGCTAAGTGCGATCCCATTGCTGATATGACCCCGGGTGAAAGTATAATCTGCATTTTGTCATTGTGCTATGTGTCTGCTTTAAACTGCACCCCTCTGCTCCAGCAGATTCACCATTACCCGTACAAAAATAAAATCTTCCAGAGAAACTTATATTTTTCATCTTTTTGGATCTGTCTTCCATATGACGATGAATAAAAACATATCTGTGCCCCATACAAGATGATCAGACACTGGGCTATGAGAGGTGAAGCAGCCGGCTCTAGGATTTGATCTCATGTCTGTTTTTATTTTTCCTCGGACAGAGATCCTATCCTCTGCTGCCATTTCTCGATCATATATCTCCATCAATGATCCCGATCGTTATATGGCGGGACAGGTTTTATATATATTAGATAGTGGGACTTATAATCATTTTCCTGGTTGGAACTTGGAATAAGTTTTTATTTACTTTAGTTGATGGGGCATGAAATAGTTTTCATTATTTTGGACGATGGGATTTATTTGCAGTATTTCTCTGTTTAACATATTTTCAGTATATTTTTATCTATTTTAGATGATGGGTCTCACACTGTTTTTATCTTTATTACATGGTGTGACTTTCCTATATTTTTCCTGTTCTGGTTGGTGTGAATGTTTTCATTTATTACAGAAAGAAAATAAAAAATATAAAACAATATTTACACATACTCACTGAACAAGACTATAATCTATATGACCCCACAAGTGGTCAGACATTGACCCTCGGATATGAGAGGTGAAGCAGTCGGCCCTGGGATTCGATCTCATGTCTGTTTTTTAGTTTTTATATTCTCAGACAGAGCTCTTATCCTCCAAGCTGCTGCCACCTCTCAGATAGAAAGCTTCTCATCCTCCTTCTTCAGAACTATTTCATATTGGAAAGTTGGACTCACTGAGAATAATTTAGCCTATAAGAATACATAAATGTACCAGACCGGAGCCCAGTGATCGGCACTCAATGTCTTCAATACACAGGAAATAAATATAAGGTAAATCAGAATTCCCAGTAGCCCAACATATTTTGTGGCTCAGTAAGTTGGGTGGCGTAACAAACGTTTTAGAGACATGGGTTCAAATCCTGGAGACATCAGTTCATTATTTCTGTTCAGATAGGTGTCAAATATGAGAAACGAACAGCTAGGTGTGTGAGCTCAGGGAATAGTCCAGAGGTTAAGGACTCAGCTTGGTCCGCTGGAGATGTGAGTTCAAATACTGCCGAGGGAGCTCTGTGTGACCATGCCAGGTATTGTGCAGTACCTGACCCCCCCCCTGCTAGTGGGCATTACTCATCACCCTATCTTACCAGCAGGGGGGGTTAAGTACTGTACAGTACCTGGGTGCGGCGCGTGTGTGTGTGTGTATATATATATATATGGGGTGAGGCCAATAAAAACCTAAGTCCCACTTTTTGAATGGGCCGCCCCAGTAAGACAGCCCATATTTATTGTAGTTGTTGCAATGATATCACAGACTATGGACCGGAAGAGGCGGGGGGTCCACAACCTAATGTGCTGCCCACAGGCGTTACAGACCTCAGCGGCCTGGGACTGGAGCGGACTGGTGGGTTGTCCATGGCCTCCAAGCTTTCACTCAGCGATTCGAGCATGGGGTCTGCAGGGACTATGGTGCTTCCATCACTGAGTGATTCATATCCACCCAATTCACTCAACTCAAGACAACTGTGCATCAGTCATTGAGTGATATTCATCTGCCCAATTCACTCAGACCTGACGACTACGGGAGTTGAACTTGAGTTTATGGCGTCCTTGTTACTGCTCTTATCCACTGAGCTACTCGCCTCTGCTCAATTATTATTGTGTTCATTCCCCTATTTCAGGGGTGGAAAGTCCTAAATGGGGCAAGAAAATTGAGGAAGGGAGAAGCAAGAATCAAACCTGCAACCTTTCAAAGCATTACCAGCTTGCTAGCTGAGTGCTCTACCCCCACTATTTCCTTCCAAACAAAAATCTATGCTCTCCTTTCCTATTTCAGAAGCAGACAGACAACACACAATAAAAAAAATAAAACCTAAAACCCGGACCCAGTTTTGAGCTAGGGATCCTTCTTGTGGCTCACTAATGTTTTCCAATGCCATTTCCTCCATCGTTTTGGAGCTGGAGTTTGCAGTCCCAGTAAGCTCCCATTTTTTACTCACAGTTTGACAGGCATGATGGTGACAGTGACATTCCTAATATTTAGTGATGACTTTACAGCTTGTACTTGGTTCAGGTTAGGATAAACAATTGGGTTGCTTATACCAGGGGGGTGAAGCATAGCCAATCGTGTTTGAAGTAAAGACAGGGTCATCTTATCTTTAGTAGAAAGAAGCAACCTCATCCTACAGGAGCAGCATCTGATTTAACAATGTTCCCTCACCCTGACCTCATAATAACATCTCTCCATCCTGAGTGTGTGTAACATTATCAATCAATGGAGGACTGTTATTACATACATGGTGTACATGTTCAATGCTTGGAGCCCAAGGCAGCATTTCTAAACCAGAGTCCCTGCAGGGGTTACTGGGGGTTTCTTGAGCAATGGGTTAGTATAGGTGGCTACCTGTAAGGGTGACATTCCTCCCACCACACTAATGTACTGTGATCAGTGGATATAGTAATTATAGGAGGGGTTCCCCCAAGACCTGAAACTTATTTCTAGGCCTCCTCCCATGGTAAAAAGTTTGCCCTAGTTTATGGCATGTGTAATCCACATATTGTCAGGCGGTAGGCACGGGGCCTCTGAGGTCTGTGAAGTAACATAGGAAGTAAAATACAATAATTGGCAAAAGTAGTTATATCTGAACCCTAAAAACTCAGATTAATGCACACACAGATGAGACTGGGTACTGTATGTTTTATCAGATCATTAGTAATGTTCACTGTGCCTGTCTCCATTTCATTTCCATTTTGTCTGAACTCCAAATCCCAGACCCCATGTTCAGAATAAGCCTCAACCTAGAACCCATTCTTACCATGCAGAGCCTCTGCTAGCTGAATATGTGTGTGCAGAATACAACTAAATATCAAGATAGAAAGTGCACTATTGCAGTGTAGTATACAGCAACAAGTGTACCTGAGCTTTGACCCTCTGCAGGTCCAGTTCCTTCTGCACCTCCCTCCGGATCTTCCCTAGCCCGCCTTTGGCTTCTTTGTGTAGAGCATCCTCAAATTGTGCACATGGCAGCTGTCGTGGCATTGGCAATGGTACGGGGGATGAGGAGAGGGAGCGAGGTCTGCTTGGTGGCTTTGTATGATTTTGTGCAGCTGTAAGAGATGATATACATTTTAATATTGCATGTTAAACATAGAACAATCCACAATTCTACAACTGTAATTTTATTACCCCAGAAGGTGAAAGTGTGTTAAACATGGTGCAATCCACAATTCTACAAATTCACTTTCAGTTTATTTACATGGTTTCAGTTTTTACACAGTACATTTTTGCTTATGAATTTTACTGTTTCAACGGACTGAGTCTGAAAGAAAATCTGAAAGCTTGGAGCCACCACCTTTTGTGTCCAAGTCCCTACAATGGCCACTGCATCTGATGGGGGCCAGGCTGAACCTTTTGTCTGTTGCTGTTGAAAGAGAACCTGTATTTTACCCGTTAAGGGGGATCCCTGCTGCTGATACCTATGATCTCAGCACGCTATTCCCAGGTATGAGTTCAGGTCTGGCCAGGTTGGAGGTATAACTACAGGTCCTCTTTTATTTGTTACTCCATGGACTAAATAAAATCTACAAGTGATGTATTCAGCACAGTCACCCCCTTGTGTCTATACTAAAGTGTGACACTCACCCTGAACTCTCTTTTTCCTTTGGAACTCCATGATGCTGTCGCTGTGCTGGGAGAGTTTGTCCTCATCTTTAGGTTCGCAGCTCTGGGCCTGCTTCCCCAATGCCTTCTTCAGCATCTGCTCATACAATACATGGTAAGTGACATTAGCCCACAATACCTAACAGATACAGACCGCTCACACTGCAAGTTTTATTCACCTTATCCAGCTCGTCTAGGCGCCGGGACAGCTTCTCAGACATCTCCTGTAGCTCCATCTCAGATAACTTGTTCCGGGCTCTCTGCAGAGAAAGCGGCTCATCTGCCAGAGACAGGTCTGATGTCCTAGAGCTGAGGAGATAGAAGTAATGCTGAGCAGATTAAAGGGGGTAGAAGGCAGTATGTAGAAATCAGCACAATCCATATGTCTGGACACAGAATTATTATAAAGGTCACAAGCCATGGATTGTGGAGGCAGATTTGTTACCTCGTCTATTATACTAGAATGAAGGGGGGGGGGGGGGTAGTTTACTCTGACCAGTGACAGATGAAAGGAATACATTTTGTCCCGGCAGTGTCTCAGCCACAGCACTTTACTCTTCCTATAATCATATCCTAATCAAGCTTGTGCCCTACAGGTACAGGTAATATATAGAGTCAGGTCTCCTATAAGGACCTTAATGAAGCACCTCGGGTCACAGGTTATTACTATTATATAGAGAGAAATAAAAAGGAAATAGAGAAGGTGTAAAGAAGGGGTAGACAGAAACTAAGGTGAAAGAGAAGGGGGAAGACAACGCAAGGGACACTACAGGACAGAGGGAGATCAGAAGTGTGGAGAGTTACAGAAATATTGACGGGATGAGAGAGTAGAAGGGAGGATTTTCTACTTTATATATTCTATATGTGAGTTGTTACTCACCCCAGCAGAGAGAATCCTGAGTCCTGTGCGGGGCCTTGTTCCTTCTCCTCTCCATCACCAGGAGCCATCCAATCACTCTCGTCCTCCAGCGTCCTCTGAAGGGTCATGAAGCGAATGTCAGGCTGAGTCCGAAAAACAACCTTCTTTTGTGCCAGATGTGAGGAAACCTGGATAAGGCAAATGGGAGTCCCTGAGCGCTCATTTACAACAATACAACTAGGTATATAAACAAGGAAGCCTCCGGATCAGATCAGCAAGTAGAAGGGAAGATAGGCAAAATCAGTCCCGTTATATATTTTTACAATGCAGGGAACTCTATGGAGAAGTAATAGGAGAAGTCAAACAAAAAAGATCCTGCAGAGACCCCTTTTAAAAATAGATCTCTCCATGAGTAACTGCATATATAAGCTATGTGAATCAAGGTGACCATTGTTACCCTGCCCATATGATAATTTGTTCTGCCACCTTTCCTGGACAGATTTGACCAATAACAATAAAGACATTTTAGGAAGAAGCCAAAAAAAATCATATTCCAGAACTATAGGATTGTTTCCTTCTGTTCCTACAGATTTTTACACTATGATTATTTCTAGGAACAGAATCACCACCACACACCATGATTACTCCCAGAACACTTACCTCAGTGGATGGGACGGAGTGGTTCAGACTCCTCTCTGGGGATGTTGGATGGTTGGACTCTGGACTTTTCTGACATTGAAGATCTGAAGGACAGCAAGATATCACGTTTGAATAAAATGTAATTTATCTAATTGTTATACCTGTCTTCCTCATAGCATCATACAAAAACCAACTTCTTAGAATGGTAAATGGAAAACACTGCAGACCTCCGAGTATAGCAGACCCCTACGATATAGAATAAATACTGGAACACTATGTCCAAAATATCATTGTATGATATACTCACCACCAGTGGTTATTGAAGTATTGGTTTGCTCTGACTGTGTGTGTGGGGTGTCTGTGCGCAGTGTATTCTGCCTTTGACTGCCCTGATTGTGCGTTTGTGTCTGCTATGGTGCATGTGTCTTCCTTGGCTCTGTGTATATGTCTCTGTGTGTCTTTGTTGCTTTTGTGTGCAAGAGACTTTTTGGATAGGCCGGTGACTGGTGTGCAACTCTACAGTCTGTGTAGTGCAGTGAGAGCTCAGGAGGACAAATGGTAAAAATAAAAGCAGACACAATGGAGTAGAATGTAGGTAGGTGCTGGAAAAGCAGAGTGCAGCATTGGGAAGGAGAGGAAGCAGCATGATAAAGCATCTAATTTTACATTACACATAACCAGGGCTGTCTACCTTCTGGTGAGGCTCTTCTCCTCTCAGTTGTCCCCCTAGGTGTAGTCGTAGCCTCCCTGCTTCTCACTGGGCTCTCTGCTCCTCTATGACTGCTTTCTGACACCTGAATGTCTCGAGTTATGGTCACAGGCCAGCTGTCCTTGGGCTGATATGGGCGTCTCAGAGGAATGGCGGATGGCATCATCTCCTGACTCTGTTCATGCAGAGATAATCCATTCACAGAGGTTCCTCCTGTACAGACAAGAACATGATAACATGGGAGTTCCCCTTTATGGATGTATAGAATATTTCACAACCTGCCTATATGTTGCTGAGGAGGGGACAATTGTTACCAGGGTGTCCACCTTGCCTATTATTTCATGGAGAGAAAAATAAAATGATATAAGCAGTTCTTCAAGATCAAAGAAATTTAATGTTTTTCTATCAGGCAGGAGCTCTTAGGAAGATGCATTGGAAGAAATTTCTTAAGGTTAGCTGGCATTTAATATTAGACAGTATTTATATAGCGCCGACATATTACGCAGAGATATACAAAGTCCATAGTCATGTCACTAACTGTCCCTCTAAGCAGCTCACAATCTAATGTCCCTACCATAGTCATATGTCATTATCACAGTCTAAGGTCAATTTTGGGGGAAACTAATTAACATAACTGCATGTTTTTGGATTGTGGGAGGAAAACCAGAGTAACCGGAGGAAACCCACCCAGACACGGGAAGAACCTGCAAACTCCATGCAGAGTCCTGACCGAGATTTAAACCTGGGAGCAAGTGCTGCAAAGGCCAGAGTGCTAACCACTGAGCCACCATGCTACCCACCTCGTGTATTTGACCCAACTAATCAGTAATCATCCAAAAACAGCCGGGTGAGTAGTTAGTCAAAAGTGCTGGATGGTGCGGCCAGCTATAGGGGGCCGGGGGGAGCACTGTGCACCCAGCTATAGGGGGCCGGGGGGAGCACTGTGCACCCAGCTATAGGGGGCCGGGGGGAGCACTGCGCACCCAGCTATAGGGGGCCGGGGGGAGCACTGCGCACCCAGCTATAGGGGGCCGGGGAGAGCACTGCGCACCCAGCTATAGGGGGCCGGGGAGAGCACTGCGCACCCAGCTAGAAGGGGCCGGGGGGAGCACTGCGCACCCAGCTAGAAGGGGCCGGGGAGAGCACTGCGCACCCA
>NC_092863.1:1253310-1256534 GCF_032062135.1 Pyxicephalus adspersus
GCACCCAGCTAGAAGGGGCCGGGGAGAGCACTGCGCACCCAGCTATAAGGGGCCAGGGAGAGCAATGTGCACCCAGCTATAAGGGGCCGGGGGGAGCACTGTGCACCCAGCTATAAGGGGCCGGGGAGAGCAATGTGCACCATATTACTCCATTCCTTAAGGTCGCCTCTTCCCCTATATAGTATGATACTCACTGTGTGTGGTGCACTCCACCTCTGGAAGGGGAAGAACACGAGGAGGGGTAGTAACTGATCTTGGAGCATCGGCCCTAGAAGTGACAGTCTGGTCCTCTCTCTGTCTCACTCCTTTTATATCAAGCCCTGGAAAAGTGCAAAATATGGATAAGGAGGGCGGATTGCCAGCCAGTATTCCCAGAGATTTCCCCTTATGTGTTGGTGACAACAGTGATATATAATTAGAAGTAACAGACAGAAGTAATGGAGTCCCTGTATTAGAATAGGAGAAGGCAGAATACTGAGGTCTGTGGCCCTGTTGGGGATTTTCTCTCACTTCCTCCCGTAGTGAAAGGATTATCAGCACAACAGGAAGTGAGTGGAAATCTAACAGTAAAAACCCGATACCACTTCTGCTCCTCCCCCACACGATTTTGGAATGCATTGTAAAATAAAACCCCCTTAACACGAGATCAGCCACCATCATGAAAAAGATCAGCGTTTCCTCAGGGTCAGACACGCAGTTACTTGTAATGTGCCCATCAGGACATCTCCACATTGAGTATTTACCTCTCTGAGTGAAGGTGTGCGCCGTCTCCCCGAGCCGGATCAGTTCACCGGTAGATTCCGAGCCATCTTCTACCCAGGAAGGGGCAATGGGCTCTGAAGACCTGCAAGAGAATTCAGCCAATCAGTACAAAGTAGTATCCACAACCCCCAATCAGACTTAATGCTGAACTAATCTGACTTTGGTAAAGTAAATTCTGATTGGATGGTGCAGGGTGCTGGACATTTCACTTCTGTTTATTGCATACCGGCTGTGCTATCAGACTCATTACACAGCAAGGGACCCCTAGCAACCCCTGGAAACACTTACCTAACTTACCGCACACTTACCTTGGCAGCTACATATCTACTGTTTATAACCCGCCTGTGTAATGCTGCCCAATGGTATTCTTTGGGACCTGGGCCATGGCTAGAAAGGCCCTTATACACCCTCTAGTCCCATCCCCATACACAATGCTGCAATCTATGTGCCCACCTGATGACATCCATCAATGAGCAGACTACCTTTAGCATTGTTCAGAGCAACCACAAGGGGGCGCTATATGGAAATACCTGCAAAATGACTGTTTTACCCCACATATGACATATCATGGGGGTTACAGTGTGACAATAAACCTTCTTATTGGCGGAGTATAATAAAAGCTCCCGTCCATCACCTATCCACCCCTGGAAGCATATATCGCCTTGTATGATTCTGTACAGATATCATTATCTGATTCTAGAGGTAGGTAGCCATAACTTAAAGCAGGACTCCAGACGGAATGTCCCCTTTGATATGGAATTATGTGATGATTCCAGTAGAGGGGGCTATAAAGAGAACCAGTTTCCTATTTATAGACACAACATGGAGCAATATAATAAATGTGCCCTCCATAGATATTTACCCAGGGGAGTGGGGCGGTCTCGGGGGGGGTAGCGCCTCCTTGTGTCCATCATTCTGATTCCTCCGATCCCTATATTCTGCATCATCTGTAGGGATGAAAGGAGATGCAGCTCTGATTATTATTTACATGGCAGGAGCAATGTGTGACCGATGCCAACATGCAGCCTCCATCATGCCCGGCTCACCTCCATTCTGCGAGGAGGCCTCACTGATCTGCTCGGTCAGATACTCCAACAAGCCATCGAAGATCTCCAGGAGGTTGCGGATGGATTCTGCGTCACCTCGGACAATATTCTCCCCTGCAGGAAACAGAAGACCGGTTGGGCGTCAGCGGGGGATTCATCGTTCGAGGAAATATGCACCCCTCAGTGGCAGCTCAATAATACACAGCGGAATCAATGACACTGGGCCATCTAGTGGCAGAAAGGACTTCCTGCAGCTGCTGATTGAAGGTGAGTTTTGCAGCAAAAGTTGATTTTTTAGTAATTGTATCTGTGCAGGGCAATGGGTAGAATTCTGCTGCACCGTACTGGACGGATCAAAGCGAGATTCTAACACACACAAGTACGGATCAAGTGGAAACACAGAAGTAAATATTGGAGAACAAAGCCACACCCTCACCGCCATTCATGTGACTCACCGGTTATATGGGACAGGCTGACTTGCAGGTAGTCCAGGGCCAGCGAGTCGATGACAGACTGGACGTTGTGGGCGTTGTCTTCCTGATTGCGGGGCTGGGCGATGAAATCTGGGAAAGGAATGCATGGCTGACATTAGTTCCCCCAATCCTTAAAAGACCTCGGCCATTTTGTATCTGTCACATGACCCACCTGGCACCTTCTCGCCCAGAATGGCTTCGTACAGGGTGACAAACACATGGGCGTCGCATTGCGTCAGGTCCCGGACTTGAAAGTTGACGTGGCATTTGCTGAGCAGGTTGTTGGCGACGGCGATCCAATCTGAACAGCGGAGAGAAGTATGCATTAAAGGGGAACTCCGCTAAGGTCTACAAATGAAAAGAAATGAGCTGGGCAGTACAGAGCTGGTGACACAAGGGACATTTCCGGGAAGGTACTGCACGCACATAGGCCCCAGGCACTGCAGCTCAGCCCTGAAATGTATGAGATCCATCTGTCACCCTGCAGGAAGCGCTGTTACACGCCCTCTCTAGGAGTTGTCTCTGACCTCATGGTAAATAGAAGGCTGACACCCCGGGGTAATTATCATACATGTGGTCATTGTATATTATCCACAGGGGCGAGGGCAGGGACAGGCTGCTGCGTGGGGGGGTGACAAGTGACACACAGGGACACAAATACAGTGGGGCAAAATAAAGAAGGGAATGATACAGAATGGCACCTATTACCCTACAGCACCAGGGCCCAGGGGATCAAACCCACCATGCCCATAGAGAATGTGTGTGTGTGTGGGCGGGGGGCATTAGAGTGTAAGCTCTTCTGCCACATACACTTACCCAACTCTTGTGTACCCATGGTGCTTCAGTGGTCAGGGGGTGGAAGAGTCCAGGTGCCCCCAGTCACAGGGGGTGGAAGAGTCCAGGTGCCCCCAGTCACAGGGGGGTGGAAGAGTCCAGGTGCCCC
>NC_092863.1:1256658-1264737 GCF_032062135.1 Pyxicephalus adspersus
AGTCCAGGTGCCCCCAGTCACAGGGGGGTGGAAGAGTCCAGGTGCCCCGAGTCACAGGAGGGTGGAAGAGTCCAGGTGCCCCCAGTCACAGGGGGTAGAAGACTCCTGGTGCCCTCAGTCACAGGGGGTGGAAGAGTCCAGTTGCCCCCAGTCACAAGGGTTATGTGTCTTCTATAGCAGAGGTGTCTCTAGGTGACACCTTGGCACACTATCAGCACTACCACCAGGTGCCCCCCAACAAATGCCCGGCACTTGGTAATGCCCCGTTGTCAGGCAGCTTTGGAGACATTTAAACGGCCGCCTGCTCTGATTGGTCACTCACACGGCAACAGTTACTTCCGGATATGACGTCACCTCTGTCTGATAAAAGCTGTGAATTTTAGGACGCCGCTTCTCTCACCACGCCTTGTTCGCCTCATCCGCCCTCCCGCCGCTCTAAATCAAAGCACGGAACGGGCAAGCGCGGGTTCCTCATACCGAGACAGCGTATCCTTCCGCAGAAAGATAGTCCCCACGTGACGTAAGTGCACGCGGAGCCCCTGGGCGGAGCCAGAACTCTTCCGATTATGTAATGGGGAGGAGCAAAGTGCCTCGGCTGTTGCTAGGTGACAGAGTGGCAGAGTTGTTGCTTTGGTATCATTCCGCCATTGTTTTGGTTACAGTGGTATGATAGGAAGTGCCAAATATAAAAACAACAAGTTCTATAAAAATAAACGAAATCTTATTTCATGTGTTTATTGTATTTATTATCAGAACGCAAATGGTTTTATTCTATGGAAACAGGAAGTGCAGTGAGTCACAGACCCTGGACAGAACTTCCTGTGCTGGTGACAACTGTTACTTCTCTCTTTGCTTTGGTGTCATCTCCTAGTTGATAAAGCATGTTATAGCGCCAGGAAGGGGTTCCTAATCCTATGATCTATGATAATAAAATACATGGAGTCCAGCACTTCCTGTCCTGGTGACACCATACATAGAACGTAAGTGTGGTTGTCACCAGGACCAGGAAACATTCCCAGCCAATATAACAACGTGTCTGCATTGATCAGATTGTCCTTCACTTCCTGTTTGTGAATGAGCTGAGGGGAATCTTATAATAGAAACCAAACAGAGGTGCCAATCCATACCCAAAATATAAGATGGGAGAAGGTGGAACCTATCTGGCTTTCATTGACTTCCTGTGAAATGAACAGTCTGGAAGCCCTATCTGATGTTTGTGTCCATCTCAGGGATTTTCCCTTACTTCCTGTGTTGTATATATGTTGTCACACAAACAGGAAGTAAGGACGGAGGACTCCATAACTAAACCTTCCCCAGGGGTTCATAATCTCTCCTTGCAAGGCTTCAGCGCACATAAATCCAGGTGTGGGGAAAGGTTACTTCCTGCCAGACGAACGGTGTCCCCATTGCAGAATGAACCATTTCCTGTCCCAAGTCACTAGAATCGCACACACATTCCTGATGAGAATTCTCCATCTTATCACAAGGTGTCACCAGGGCTGAGGGGACCCAAACACCAGTGTCCCCTGCAAATACGATGTAGATAATGGTCCTGCTCTTCCTGCACCCTTCCTGGAGTTCCCATCAATACTCAAATAGTCCATGTTGTCACCGGTACAGGAAGACATTTCTCATCATTGGAGAGGAGAATATCTGTGAATAATAACTTCCTGTTGTGTCACTGGGACAGGAAGTGGAACACCATGACCCCATCATATTAGAGTCCCCATACTTCACATCTTCCCCCACCCCCATATTGCATGACACACAGGGTGACAACATTTTGTTATTTTATTGTTGAATTTACAATCCATTTACAAATCAATAGAATGATCAGACAAAAGGGATCATAGGGAGCCTTGGGGGATGTATGTATAGAAATCAGCCGACAGGGGGGCAGGGGATGATATTCAGGAAGGGCCACAACCAGGTGACCCCCTCCTGATGTACACACAAGGCACTGATATGTAAATTGGGGCCCCTCCACCCACCAGCACAGCATACAATACCGGCCATTACCATAACACAGGGGGCCCATCAGGTGTTTTGTGCCTGGACCTGGCTGCCTATTGATTAGAAACAAATATAAAATCAGCGCTACAAACGCCATGGAAGTTTATTCAGATGAATTTCCTCTCACTTCCTGTCTGGGTGACACCACAAGCCTTGCTAGGATCTGAATTCCTTAATCGGCACCAGGGGTCCAATCCCAAATCTTCCCAACTGTACAAATAACCCAAACGTAATAAACACAACTTATTTACAGGGTCACATGACTGCCACAGGCCCAGGTCACCCCTTTTCTGGATCTTACTATAGGGCCACCACTTCTGGGGTGGATGCAGCAATATGATTGGTCAATGTAGGAATGGGGACAACGCTGCATATCACAGGAGGAGTGCATGCCAAGAAATATGGAGAACCATACAGATCATACAGGTTTGCAGAATATAAAATGGCCGACCACCAAACCCTTCCATTGATGGAGCTGGGAAGGGTTGGCACCTCGGATTTTACTGCTATGACAGCAAGTCACCGGCAATGTTCTTTATAAAGCAGAACTCCAATGTCCCCATACAATTTCATTTCACATCGGTATTGAGAAAACTGAATGACGACACTCTGCTTTCACCATACAATGACTGGAGAATGGAGCACAGGTTCAGCTCGGCAGTTACAATGATTCTTATGTTTATTAACTGAACACAATGGCCGTTATTTGTTCTATTGCTTCCATAGTCTGGAACACCAGAAATTGACTGGACATACTCAGAACTGTCCTGGTTCCATCTTGTGTATGGCCCACACTGGAGCTCCAGTATATGGTATAACCATGGAGGGAGACCACCAACTGTCCTGGTTCTATCCTTGTGTATGGCCCAGACCAGAACTCCAGTATATGGTATCACCATGGAGAGGGACCACCAGACATTGACTGGACATACTCAGAACTGTCCTGGTTCCATCTTGTGTATGGCCCACACTGGAGCTCCAGTATATGGTATCACCATGGAGAGAGACCACCAGAGATTGACTGGACATACTCAGAACTGTCCTGGTTCCATCTTGTGTCTTGGCCCAGGCCTGAGCTCCACTATATAGCATCATTATGGAGCGAGACCACTAGAGATTGACTGGACATACTCAGGACTGTCCTGGTTCCATCTTGTGTATGGCCCAGACCGGAGCTCCAGTATATGGTATCACCATGGAGAGAGACCACTAGAGATTGACTGGACATATTCAGAACTGTCCTGTTTCTATCTTTGTGTCTTGGCCTAGACCAGAGCTCCAGTATATGGTATCACCATGGAGACAGACCAGCAGTGAAACTCTAAAGTCAACTTTTTTGAAGTTGGAGGCCTCAGAAAGCTGTATGTCTGTAGATGTAGTGGGAAGGGAAAACCAGGGGACGGATGTACATGGGGATAACGTATAACGTGTTCCCTTCAGTAACCTTAACTTAGAGAGGCCGCAGAAAGTTCAGTCCCTATGATCACCCACAACCTCAGCTGTTTTTAGCAAAAGATTTCTTCTGCAAGTCATGCAAACTACTATTCCCTCCATGAGAAGTAAGGGCTGTTCCTGAACTTTATTCACACAAGGGGCACTTTGACCACCACATTATACACAGCAAGGCAACAAATCATGTAGCCAGGAAAGGCACTACCTGCCCCATGACCATTCCCCCCAAAACACTCCTAGGCATAGCAAGCACATTAAAAGGCCTTGTAAGCAGGATGGTTCTACTCCCAACATGGCTAACAAAGCCCACGCACAAAATACCTGCAGGCATGTCTGGTAGCATAAAGGCCAAGTAACCCGGAGAGCACTACCCCCAAAGCAACAAAGGCCCATCCCACAATTTTCTCAGTAATAGAAGGTATATGAAATCCATGTGACTTGAAGGGCACTACCCCCACAGCTACCAAGGCCATACCCCAATATACCCTCAGACATAGACTGTATATGAAAGGACATGTGACCTGAAGGGCACTAACCCCACAGCTACCAAGGCCATACCCCAATATACCCTCAGACATAGAATGTATATGAAAGGACATGTGACCTGAAGGGCACTAACCCCACAGCTACCAAGGCCCATTCCTCAATATACCCCCAGTCATAGAATGTATATGAAGGACATGTGACCTGAAGGGCACTACCCCCAAAGCTACCAAGGCCCATTCCTCAATATACCCCCAGTCATAGAATGTATATGAAAGCCATGTGACCTGAAGGACATCACCCCCACAGCTACCAAGCCCCATTCCCCAAAAGACCATCATTCATACAAAGTATTTGAAAGTCATGTGACCATAACAGTTCAACATCCACCATGGCTACCAATGCCCATTCTCTGGCAACACCGCCAGACATGGCGGAAGCAGGCAGGATCTGGGATCAGAATCGCTTCTATACTCACAGGCCGGAGAACCAGCCTAGTATATCTGATCAATTCATCATTTCCAGAGCGGCCGCCTGTTACGCCAGTCTCCTCACACACCGCCCCATTGCCGGGACTTGCTGGAGAAGTCCTATCATCTCCCCACCGCCGGCAGCCATAACGGGGGGATCAAATAAGATCAATGTGTATAGATTGTACGGCAGAGCTGTTCACACACACACACAGGAAAATGGTGGCAAGACTAGGGCTAGGTATGGAAAGAGTCCGGAATTATAAACTAAATAAATCAGTACAACAAAACCAAAAAAATAACAAAAACTAAAGCAATTTCCATACACAGCCTTGGAATAGCCAGCACCTTCCACACTCACTCATCATTCACACACAGCTCGCCACACATTAATATAGTGCCGACGCTCCTGCTTATATACTCCCGGCATTCTTTTACCCCGCCCATACACGTGATCGCTTCCCGCCTTTATTCCGCCATGTTTATTATGGGCAGCTCTGCAAAATAGTGCTCCTTATATTTAATAATACTGTTTTATTTACAATAAATGTTTTTCTCCATCTATTTAAATCCCTAAAGAGATAATCTAGAATGAGAATATTGCATTATATACCCGAGGACCATGGTGCATGGTGCCCTTAGTAAATAGGGCGGGTGTAGATCCGGCGGGCGGAGGGATTTGGTGACGTCAAGTGGCGGCGGGCTCATCAGGCGGAGGTGTGCCGGCTCTGTTCTCTCTATATAACCGGCCGGCGAGCCGCTAACATCTCCTCCTCTCGTTATTTAACATCGATTTAAGTTAAATCTTTCAAAATGCCGGGATTCAACGACAGACCCCGTGGGTAAGTTTCAGGGCTTGTTCGAATCATTGCTTTTGTTTGTTTTGTTTTTTTTTCTTTTTTTTTTTTTTCCTTCATTTTATTTGTTTTGATTTTGTTAAGTTTATGGTAGTGTGAGACGTTGTCTCGGCTATAAGTCGCCCTATGTCTGGGTTTTTGTTGGCTATTTACCCGTTATGGGCTTTGAAAGCATCGCCATGCGGCTGTTGCACAAGATGGCGGCTCTTTGTCTGCTCACAAGATGGCGGCTGTGTCCGCTTCCTCTCCTCTAGCCGGGCTCTGTGGTGATTGGGGCCTCTGCTCGCTGTGCCCGGGCCCGCTAATTCCCTGACTTTCAGTACCATAACAATCGCTATTTCTTGTCATAGAGTGGGGAAACCTTGCGTTACGGCGGCCTGTAATGGCGGTGCTGTGGTGTCCCCGGTCATTGTCCTCCATGGCTCCCCTCACCCACCATTGTCTGTAATGGCGGCAGTGTCTGCATGGAGGATGTAGTCATGGCTTGTGATCTGTATCTGGCGGTCACTGCCCTGCTTATTATTGAGGGCTTATTATGGGGGTGATTGGTTGTTTGGGGTTACTATTGGGGTGATTTGTGGTGATATTGAGGAATATTGGGGGTGTTGGGGCTGATTATTGGGGTGATAATTGAGATGATGGGGCTGATTATTGGGGTGTTTTGTAACCGATTGGATGGATTACATGGAATGATCCGGTAGTTTCCGGTAATATTCTCCCGTTATGGTCATACTCCATGCAGCTCTCACGTTTCCTGTGGCGATCCTTCATATGTTTCATGTATGACGCAGATATGACTCAGCCCGGGAATTTACCCTCCAGGAGCCGGGTCCATGATGTGGCCCTTCCTGGTATAAAACATGAGGGTGTTGTGTGGCAATGTGTAACCCCCCTAGAATAAGGATTTACCCTCTGTCATACGGGGGCCCCGGGGGTCTGTGTATTCTGTGTTGTGGTCTTTCCTTATATAACACATGGGGAACAATGGTGGGGTATCATGTGTGGCCTCATACAATGGGGGTATTGTGTGACCCCCTACAAATATCAGGGGTTTCTAGTTCCATGTTGGGGGTATGTGGAATGGTAGGGCAATGGTGGGGTAATTTGGTATCGTGTTCATGGCTATAAGAACCCGGGACTTGGCTATACATGGTCTGGGGTCTCTGGTGTTATGTGATATATGGGGGGGGGGGTTGTGGCTTTTAGCATGGGGGGGGGGCTCACATGACCCCATAAAAGGTCCATGAATGTACCATTGGTCATTATCTGCAGTCTGTGGTGTTGGATCCCTTCCTAATATAAAGCACAATGGGGGGTAGTTGGGTGTCTCATGGGTTTTATACCCGGACATGGTCAGGCCTTGATGGTGTGTGCTCTGATGGGGGGCTTTTCTGCACAGTTTAGAGAATGGTGGGGTAGCATTGTCACATGTGACCTCATACAATGGGGGGGGGGGGGGGGGGTTAGTTTGGTACCCTGTGTGACCCTCTTCCAGGTCCTTCCGTTTGCCCCTCTTCCAGGTCCCCCCGTGTCCCAGTAGCCACCCCGTGTGCCCCTCTTCCAGGTCCCCCCGTGTCCCAGTAGCCACCCCGTGTGCCCCTCTTCCAGGTCCTCCCGTGTCCGTGTGCCCCTCTTCCAGGTCCTCCCGTGTCCGTGTGCCCCTCTTCCAGGTCCTCCCGTGTCCGTGTGCCCCTCTTCCAGGTCCTCCCGTGTCCCAGTAGCCACCCCGTGTGCCCCTCTTCCAGGTCCTCCCATGTTCTGGCTGTTCCCGGAAGGCTTTGTTTGCTCGGTGTACAGTTGGTTTCTTGGAAAGGGCTGTGGCTGTACAGAGAAGTCGGTGTGAGAGGCTCCATGACGTCACCGCATGTTGCATCATATAACTCACCCAGCATGTGCCGGGGTCACAGAGTACAATCTGTGGGGAATATCTGGGGATAGATAAAGTATTGTATGATGTACCCTATGATCCGATCGGTTTGTAATAAGCCGGTAAATGTTCCTGGTGCTGCTGATGGGAAATGTTTGTATTTCTTGTATCAGGAAATGGCAGCACAAAGGCCTTTGTATTCAGTGTGGTGCCGCACCAAGCGTCTATACAAGATAACTTCACACAGATCTGACACGTTATATATGACGGCTGCTTCTACACCTCACACGGCAATTTCCTAAAAGTGTTTTGTAGTTTCTGCACTAAAATCCAACTTTATACCAAACCTGTTATTTCTATACCTTGTGTCCAATGGTGATGTCTATAATCTGACACTGTGATTGGTCTGTGTAGATTTGGAGGAGCCCCCAGATTTGGAGGAAACAGAAATGGTTCATCTGGTAAATATGGGAACCCGGGCGAGCGGCTCACCAAGAAGAAATGGAACTTGGATATGCTACCTAAATTCGAGAAGAACTTTTATCAGGAAACCCCTGAGGTAGCTCGACGCACACCGGTAAGACTACGTGACAAATATGGCTGCAATATGATTGGATGATTGTCATGTGATGAGTTTGTAAATTGTAATTCCTCTCTCTGCATGCAGCAAGAAGTAGAGCAATTTAGAAGAAGCAAGGAGATTACTGTCCGAGGCTACAACTGCCCCAAGCCTTTGTTTCATTTCCATGAAGCTTGCTTTCCTGGTAAGAGATCTCATCATTGTCTACACAGCAAGCCCTGTACATCTCTCCTTGTCCTGTACACTTCTGTATCGCTTCTCCCCTTGTCCTCTACACTTCTGTATGGCTTCTCCCCTTGTCCTCTACACTTCTGTATGGCTTCTCTCCTTGTCCTCTACACTTCTGTATGGCTTCTC
>NC_092863.1:1265042-1273025 GCF_032062135.1 Pyxicephalus adspersus
ACTTCTGTATGGCTTCTCTCCTTGTCCTCTACACTTCTGTATGGCTTCTCTCCTTGTCCTCTACACTTCTGTATGGCTTCTCTCCTTGTCCTCTATACTTCTGTATGGCTTCTCTCCTTGTCCTCTATACTTCTGTATCCATATATTACTTGATCATTACATTCTACATCAATCTCACTGATCCTTATTATCCTCCAGACAACCTCATGGAAGTGGTCAGGCGTCAGAATTTCACCGATCCCACACCCATCCAGAGCCAGGGCTGGCCGGTTGCCCTGAGTGGACTGGATATGGTCGGTGTTGCCATGACAGGATCTGGAAAAACACTTTCTGTAAGTTTACCCCTCCTGTTATTTGTGCAGGTTATTGGGGGGTGCATTGGCCTTTATGGTTACTATAATGTAGTGTATGGCGTACAAGCAGAAACCTGCTGTACCCATTGTCGATGTATTTACAAGTAACCTTAAGCTGGACAGGAAGAAGCAGTAGGTGGGTGGTAGCCCTGTATTGTAATCCAACTTTTCACTAACCACCCGAAAACAGCCGGGTGGTCACTGGTGCGCCCAGCTAAGTGGCCATGGAGATTATTTGTTATTGATAACTAAAGCTGCTGATCAGACAGTAACATATGATAAAATGTTGGCTATAAATGGGAATTGTCATGTGTGCAATGTTTAAATGAGGTTCTAAAGTGTGCTTTCTCTTTCAGTATTTACTTCCTGGAATCGTCCACATCAATCACCAACCATTCCTACAGAGAGGTGATGGGCCAATTGTAAGTACTAATCTTTATTGATTCCATTGGTGTTTACAAGATGACTGCTCATTATAATACAAACTGATATTTTCACATCCTGGTTGCATGACAAGACTAGTGTTAACCTCAAATCCCTGGTGAATTGATTCTTTACAATCTTCTAGCTTCATACACAATTAGACTGGTGCAGAGCTGCCTTGCTCAGCCAGGGTACCACTGGAATATTAGCCTTATGGTAGTTCACAAGTCTGATCTGGACATACATTCCCGAGATGGTGGCTGTGCTTGATGCCTATGTGTAATGTATGGGATAATCAATATAATAAGTTAAACTTATCACAATAAGATTAGGATCGACACACAAACAAATGTATTAATCCTCTATCAATCCAGCGTTATTGAAGTAATAAACTGAATATTGGGGGGTAAAAAATGGGTAGAGTAATTATAAATGAGGATATTTTTTCTCCCCAGCTCCTGGTGCTGGCACCTACCAGAGAACTGGCGCAACAAGTGCAGCAGGTTGCAGCTGAGTATGGCAGGGCCTGTCGCTTAAGATCTACCTGTATTTATGGAGGAGCACCCAAAGGACCACAGCTTCGTGACTTGGAGAGAGGTAAGGACTGATCATTGAAACCCAATTACTGAGAGCCCTATCACCCATCACCTAGTGAGATAGTTAATGTTCTGTGTTTTTTAACAGGCGTTGAAATTTGCATCGCTACTCCTGGACGACTTATTGATTTCCTGGAGGCTGGAAAGACCAACCTGGACAGATGCACATACCTGGTGCTTGATGAGGCAGATAGAATGCTTGATATGGGTTTCGAGCCTCAGATCAGGAAGATCGTTGAGCAGATTAGAGTAAGTATTGGACTAGTATTGTATTCCATGAATGTTTCCCATGATTCCATGGGTTATAGCGCGTCTCTAATCACATTTCTCCTCCAGCCTGACAGACAGACCCTTATGTGGAGTGCCACATGGCCTAAAGAAGTCAGACAGCTTGCAGAAGACTTTTTGAAGGATTACGTACACATTAACATTGGTGCATTGGAGCTGAGTGCTAACCACAACATCCTTCAGATTGTTGATGTTTGTAACGATGGAGAAAAGGATGACAAGTACGTATCTTAATCCTGCTGCCTCAAATCCTAATGAAGTGTGGTTAACTTGTATAAGGATTCTGGATATTCACTGCATGGTCTATAACCTAATGTTTGCTCCTTAATCTGTAGACTTGTCCGTCTGATGGAGGAGATCATGAGTGAGAAGGAAAACAAGACCATTGTGTTTGTGGAGACAAAAAGGCGTTGTGATGACCTGACACGGAGGTTGCGCAGAGATGGGTAAGTGCATTTTAAGTGCCAACAATGGAATTGACGTTATTTTGCATGTCCAGAGGGTCTGACTGTATTGTCTGTTCTAGGTGGCCTGCAATGGGGATTCATGGTGACAAAAGCCAGCAGGAGAGAGACTGGGTGTTAAATGGTATGTATATTCAACCATAAGAATCTTTACATTGGTGCAGCATGTTGATGAAGCCAGTAACAAATATTGAATATATTGGGTTATAATTCAAATTACTGGGTTATAGAGCTGGTTTTGGCATGAAGAGAGTGGGGGATGTTCCATGATGTATATTTACCACCCCAGCTGTAGTCCAATATAACACAACCAGCATTACATTAAAGTAATTATCTGCCACTTAAGGTACAAAGACTTCATTGTCCTGTAGGGGCTCAGCATTATTAAATGATGCCACTTACAACATATCTTGTACCGCTGGTTGGAATATTCTTCGTCTTGGTCACTAACAATACCATCCTTTCTTTTCAGAGTTCAAGCATGGCAAGTCACCGATCCTTATTGCCACAGACGTTGCATCCCGTGGTCTAGGTCAGTACAAATCTCATGTGAGGTGTCTGCATTTCAGGATTTTTTGTTCTATTTTAAAGAAAGTTTGTTGCTTTCTTTAACCTCTGCAATTCTCTTTGAGTTTTTTTCACAAAGGTGCGGTCTTTGAGGCCTGGCCTAGGCATGACATTTGGAGGACTCGAGGGGGACGGAGGACTAGTGGAAATCGGCTGGTCTGCCAGTCGGGTAGAGGCGGAAAGCTGAATTTCGTGTGCCAGTAGTCTTCAAAAGGGAGAGACTTTGTTTTTTGACTTCCACTCTCAAAAGAGAAGTGCTTTTCATTCATCCCTTGCCCTGTGCTCCCGTGCTTTGCTATGCTGCTTACTGTGCAGCACTGTTACTCTGCCACACATGAGTTTCAGTGAGGACCGGTCTCGGGAGTGTGGCAAATAAGCCTTTTGTAGAGAATGATTGGTGGGTGAGTACTGGCACATGACTAGAGTGGGCAGGGAGAGCAGCACTCCTCTCCTCTGCAATATCTTTCACGATCCTCCCTCACCTGTACCGTAGTCGTCATGTCGAGACCAGCCCGAGTGGGACACGTTGGCTTCTTGGAATCTCTTGCCTAGACGAGGTCATGTTTCATTTATTAGCCTGCTGCAACCGGTGAGTTCCCCGTGATTACAGATGGGGAGACGGTGGTTGTAAGGGTCTTGGCAAGACAAAATGCAGTGGTTCGCCAGTGTGAGCTTCTAATGAGTGTGTGAGGACCGCGGCCAATTCTCAGGACGGTCCTTGTCTGGTGCACATGAGGAGGCTGGAGCCTTACTGCGGAGAAGCTAAGATGTCATAGAGTAGGGAGTCGGTGGGGACTGCATCCCGGTAAGCTGTTTGGGTGCAGACTAGCTTTACTGATAGTGTGGTGCTTCTAACTCCTCTTCTTTCAGGCCTTGTCTTGTAATTAGGCTCCTTGTCTAACTTGTGTTTCTGGTCTGGTTGTGGTGGTGTGCAAATCTTATTTGCCTCTCCTGTTTGCCACGCTACAACGCTTTACAGATGTGGAAGATGTCAAATTTGTCATCAATTACGACTATCCAAACTCCTCCGAGGATTACATCCACCGCATTGGCCGAACGGCCCGCAGCACCAAAACTGGCACCGCTTACACTTTCTTCACACCCAACAATGCTAAACAGGTTAACGACTTGGTCTCTGTGCTGAGGGAGGCTAACCAGACTATCAACCCCAAACTTCTTCAGATGGTGGAAGACAGAGGAGGTAAAAATCCTTTCTATTGTCAATATGGCTTGGTGAAAACTTAGTGCTGATGTAATGATAATGGGGAGTGTGAGAAGTGGTAAGACATGGATTTTATTCACCACTATAGGGCAGATGGGTGGTATTGAGTTAAGGGGTAACTATCTGCTTGTTGGCAGAAATTAAGGAAATTACTTTGTTTACATTTGTTCTATAATGGCATTAAATTAGTAGTTGGTTGTGTTGCAGTCAGTCATTTTACAACCTAATATCCTAAAAATTGCCCTTGGTTTGTAAATCTAAATTAGTATTGGAAATACCTTAGTTGCGCATTGTGCCAGGGGTTGTTCTGTGCTCCAAGTCATCTTGGCTCATCTGATTCTTTATCTCACAGGGCGCTTCAGAGGCCGTGGAGGAATGAACGATCGCCGTGACAGGTTCTCATCAGGCAAGCGGGGCGGGTGGGACCGGGAAAACAGAGGGTTTGGTGCTAAGAGAGACTTTGGAAACAAGCCCCAGAACGGCTTCGGGTCCCAGCAGTATGGAAACGGTAACGCCTACAGCAACGGATACGGGGTCCAGGCCAATCAAGGAGGATATCGGGGCGGTGCGCAACAAAATGGCACCTACCAGAACTATAATGCAGGACAACAGTACGCCACAGCCATGCAGAATGGGATGACACAACAGGCATACACATACCCAGTGGCCACAGCTGCCACAACAGCTCCAGCTCTGATAGGTTATCCCATGCCAGCCGCCTACACTCAATAAAACACAGTTTAGTGTCCTTTTATTTTATTTTTTCTCATATTCGCTCTTTATATTGTGTTTTCAAGGAACAGGATAGCTATTTAAGAAGTCTCTACAGGAGAGAATTAATGTCCGCTGCGTGGCAGCGACTGTAGTGCACTTTTTTCACTATTTAAGTTGACTGTTTTCTCGACATTCCGGAAGATGTTTTTAGTTCTTTTTTTGTACTAGAAAATGCAGCCAGTGTTTCAAAGTTTATTGTACAGTGATTTCCAGTACTGTAATGGGGGCAGTGCATGGCCTTCAATAAAGATCATTTAACTCAAATCTGTCTGCGTTGCATTGATTGGGGAAGGTGGAAAGATTGAATTCTTACATGAGAAATTAAATATATAAGTGCACAGAATGCCAGGGTCTCCTCCTTACACATTAAACTAATGGGGCACTTCAGATCCACCACCAGTAATGACTGCTAGCAATGGTCCTTGTATGATGATTGGTGGGTCAGGTTAGAGATCCTCTCCGATCAGAGGTCCTCGGGTCACAGGAGGGCCAAGACATCGGCCATTATTCCAAGCACAGGGATTTGTAACATTGGTCAGTGGTAAGCATTGGATACATTGATCTGATGGAGATCTGCTTCAGCCATTATGTTGGTGTGCTGGGATCATCAAGGTTTGTTTCTGCAGTGAATATTCATACTGATTATTTCACTGGCTATAAATGTTCTGATCACAATTCTTACTGTAAACTTGGTCAGGTCCATATTGGAATGAGTTGCTCTGGTTGGATCAGACTTGGCTTGTCTGGTTCTGATCCTTAATCACTGACCCAGAAGGAGGAGATGGCTCAGGTGTTCAGCTCATTACCTGCATGATTGGGTCAGGTGTGACACTTGACTACTGAGATTTCTTTACAGTTCAAAGGATCTGGGTTTATACCTATTTAATGTACAGCGCTGCGTAATATGTTGGTGCTATATAAATCCTGTTTAATAATAATTAGGGTTCCCTGGGACTCAGTGTGGTGATGGTCACACAATGGTTATCCTTTTGTAGGCCCGTCCCCCTGCCACTATGATGTCTCCACAACCTTCCCATTTCACATCTCCAGGAAGCAGAATGATTCCTGCATTAAACCCAAACCTGCTCTAGTAGTACCCTGTTATAGTGACTGGCATGTGCTTATTACAACCAGCTGCAGTGGTCCAGACATTTTAGTTGTATTTTCCCCACCCTTAGACCTATTCCATACATCAACCTGCTGCACATGTTAGATTCACTGCCAGGCTAAAAGGTGATTGTCTCTTCAGAGGAATACAGCACATACAATCTATTCCTCTAACCCCATAGTCATTCACCTGCTTATATCTGACATCCTGGTGCAGTGACCCTCCCATATGGACTGTGAATCTTATACAATCCCCATAGACAAGCAGATTCTCCCAACTCACATGGGAAGGTGGCAGATTCTTGGCCTTGTTTTGGAAATAAGAGTCTGCTGCACTGCCATCTCTGGCACTGCAGCTCCGGCATATAATGAGGTTGAGTACCGAGGCCTGGGATGGTTTAGTCACTGCTCCCATCTGACAGCTGGTCATTAGAATAAAACCTGAGCATTACTTCACCAGGAGGAAATGACACAAGGATTGCCCAAACCTTCGCTGTCCAGGTGCAGCAGCTGCGTCATTTCTGCTCATCCAATCAGGATCACCCACCCTGGTAAAGGGCCACGTGTGGATATTGGTGCCCGTGTGGGAGGAAAGTTACATTTTGCCTTTTATAACCTAAGCTGGTAAAACTTATTTCCCAAGGCTGTGATCAGGCCAGGATATATAATTCACATAGGATAAGGGCTGCATGGAGTTTGTACCTCCACACGTTGTTGCCTGTACAATGGAGTGTTGGGTTATAAAGGGGCTACAGCTTTCATCACGTGAATGTCAGATAATAATAATAATGGGGTATAAAACTAGCACCCACACCTCACTGCCCTGAACTACAACATGACCACGTGGCCTCCATCATTTCCTGGAAATCTCTGTCCCAAAATGAGGGATGAAACACAAACCACGCCCACATACGCAGCAGTAAAACGCAACAACGGCCTACAAACTAGGGAGAGGCTTGAAACGCATACCACGCCCCCTAAGCAGAACATTGAACGTGCACTCCTTTCATATTCAGGCGTGAAACGCAAAACACGCCTTCTATGCTAGGTGCAACGCCCTCGATGAGTGAGTGACTTGAAGACAAGGCACGCCCTCTTTAGTGAGGTCATTCGCACGGGCCACGCCTCTAGTGAGTAGTGAGAAGGCGCGCGCCCTCTAGCGTGCGTTGCTGGGAAGCGGCACGTGGAGGAAGCAGTTTGCAGGTCGGTATTTGTGTGTTGTGTGCTGGGAATGTCTCCTCCCTATACCGGCTCTATGTTCTCCCTGGGACGTGTCTCCTTATATAACCAGGGGTACAATAATAAGTGGCAGTGTTACAGACTTAACATATACCCCAGTTTTAATACCCCCTGCCCACACAGGTGCCCTTCCATTCTGAAATGTCCCCATAATTTCCTTTCTTTTCTGCCATGGCAATAGAACTGACAATCCTTGTACCCCTGCTGCTGTAGGGGCCTATTGATGGGGTCATGTGACAGGCGGGCACAATAGGGCATCCCCGGTGTTGTACTTGGGTCTCTGACCTCATATTGCCATCCTTTTCCTTCCCATATAGGACAGCGCAATGCACAGTCCCCCAGCGGAGGCCATATTGTGTCAGGTGACCACAATCCAAGATGTCTCCATGTATGATGGGATTGGCCCGAATTGGGCGAACGAGGAGGACAGTTCCAGCTTCTCCATTACTGCAGAGCAGGAGGCTGGCAGCCAGTGATCGGGATCATGGGGATCTGCTGGATTTATGCCGGAGGAGGAACTTCCTGTTAGGAGAAGAGATGACTCCGCCCTCTGTTCTAGGAGGAGGCCACAGCTTGGGGCCCCTTGGAGCCCAACTGAAAAGAAACTTTGTACAGGAATGGTGGGACGCCATGGTGCTGCACCGAGAGCAGGTTTTACCCATTGAATCTCTGTGCCATCTCCCGGTAACATCCAACCCATCACCCAGAGCTGCCATGATGACCCTTCCCAAGTCCTGCCTGGGGCAAAACCAGGACCCAACCAGGGAGGAGCTGGGAAAGATGGCCGACCTTCGCCAAGATCTCCTATATGGTAACAATCTGACCCAATGTGGGCAGGGCAAAGACACAATGATGCAGGGGAATCTCACCATTGTGGGAGGAGCAGACAAAGAATAAAGCAGGGGAATCTCACTATTGTGGGAGGAGCATAGACAAAGAATAAGGCGGGG
>NC_092863.1:1274133-1275976 GCF_032062135.1 Pyxicephalus adspersus
AGACAGAGAATAAGGCGGGGGAATCTCACCATTGTGGGAGGAGCAGAGACAGAGAATAAAGCTGGGAATCTCACCATTGTGGGAGGGGCATAGACAGAAAATATGGGGGAAGCATCTCTCCATTGTGGGAGAGTCTTAGAATGCAGAGACACAGAATACCTCAGAAGAATCTCACTGTTGTGGGAGGGTCCTATACAGAATTTGGTGGGAAATCTTTCCATTGTGGGAGGAGCAAAGACACAGGACAAGGTAGGAGAATATCACCATTGGCTTAGGCAGGAAGTTGGCAGGTAATCTCACTATTGTGGGAGGGGCCGAGACACACAATATGGTGGGAGAATCTCACTATTGTGGGAGGGGCTTAGCACAGAACTCGCCATGATTGGAGGAGCAGAGAGAATATGGTTGGACAATCTGATCATTGTGGGCGAGGCTTAGCTCAGATTACAGTGGGAGAATCTCACCCTTGTGGGGGTTTGGGGGGGCAGAGACACAGAATATGGCGGAAGAATCACAGACTTTCTAACATTTTGTTCCCAATTTGTAGGTGCCTTACATAATTACCTCTCTTGTCTGGACCTTCTGAACAGAAAGCTGCCTTTTGGTATTGCAGAGGTGGGGAGATGTTTTCACCCAATCACTGACAAGGACATCTGCAGGTCGGCCATCTTGTAATGTGTATGGTAATATTGGGGGGGATTTTTGTGTATAGACCAATGGAAGTATTTCCTGGTAACTGCCCGGTGTGCACCCTAGATAAGTAATCCAGGGAGAAGGGGGATGGTTATATGGAGTTGGGGGTCAAACTGTCAGCACGGGGTTAGTCCTCAGGCCCTATTTTTTGGTTTTGCAGGGTTGGGGAGAAGACGGCGGCCTCCTTGGCCTGGTTCAGTTCAGCCAAGACTTGCACTCAGTGGCGGGACTACTGGCTACGGCAGCGATTGCTCTGGTGGCGGAAGGTAAGTAATGCTGTGACCCCGACCCTAATGGGGCCACAATGAAATGCATCCTTTGTGGTACGGCACCATTTTATTTCCCCCTATTTTCTGTCCAGTTTGCCCAGGTGCCCTCCAGATTCACCAGCGATGACCAACATGATGAAGAGGGCAGAAAAAAGGCCGTCATACAGTATGAGTTCCCCTGGGGAAAGGAGACCATTGAACATCTGAGCAGCATGGATGACTCCGCCCTCACCCAGATTCATCATGGGCCCGTCGCCAATCTACACGTATGTCACAGAATGCAGACAGCCAGTAAAATGTCACCCACATCTCTGTACAATAGAATATAAAATTGCTGCATTTACCAAGTACCACCTGCTTCTCTCCCAGGGCCGGGATGGCAGGAAGTCCATTATTCCCCATGTGGTTTGGGTGAGCGGGGACGTTGAGCGGGGTCTGTTGGCCTATCTGTCCGACGCCCTCCAGGTGACTGAGAACCCGACGTCCCGAGGAAGAGACCAGCGACGCATGGTAAGGAGACGGCTAACAATTCTACGTCATTATAATTTACCTTAATTGGTGATTTCATTTCTGTCCGTCATGCCTTCCAGGTCCTTAAGATTCACCCGTCACTGGCACCCATCAAAGTGGCCGTGGACTTAGGGAAGGGCCCAGCCGCTGACTTACGACTGGTCTGTACACACATTTTCATCATTCTTTTTATATAAAAGGATATTATTTTAGTTATATTATTATATATCCCTATTTAATGTACAGCGCTGCGTAATATGTTGGCGCTATATAAATCCTGTTTAATAATAATAATAATATCAGGCAGAATATGTAATGTGGGGTGTATACGATATCCTCATCATTCTTATTATATAAAAGGATAATATTTT
>NC_092863.1:1276688-1302819 GCF_032062135.1 Pyxicephalus adspersus
GAATATGTAATGTGGGGTGTATACGATATCCTCATCATTCTTATTATATAAAAGGATATTTTGGGTATAATATTATATATATAATTCCTCTATGGAATATTCTCCCTCTGATGATTGGTTATTGAGGGGTAACCAGTAGCCACTAACACCCGTCTCTGTTTTTTAGGTGTGTCAGGGTCTGTGCACCGAGCTCCGGGGGAGGGGTATCTCCGTCTGGCCGGGATACCTGGAGACATTGCAAACTCCGATGGAGCAGCTGTTCACTAAGTGAGTAATAGAAGATGTGATGGGTGCTCTTTGTTCAGGGCTGGGGGGTTTGTCCCTATAGTACCTGGGTGGTGGGTTCACCCCCTTTGTGCAGGCTCCACCCCCTAGGATAATAATTGGGTCAATATACACTTTGTTATGGGAGTCACCTTCTGCACATTGTGATTTAAAGGAATCACCCCGCCCATTTCACACTTACAGTTCTACTTACCCCTATACCTGACACTACTTTTGGGGTCCCACATTTTCATGACCACGTATTGATTGGCTGTCTGTACATCAGGCACTACAAGTACCAGCACTGATATACGCTGAGATAAAACCAATTACAGAACACAATCCTCGTTATGGAATGGTAACAGTCCCAGTCACACCTGTGTCCCCCTGTCCTTCCAGGTACGATGAGACGGGGGTCCTATTCACCGCACTAGTCAGTGACACCACCCTGCAGAGCGGGCTGCTCCAGCTACGCAGCAGAGACACCACCATCAAGGAGACCATGCACATCTCCAAGCTGAGCGACTTTCTGACGCATTACATGACCGCCGCCTTGAAACTCTGACAAAGAGTTAAAAATGTTAAAAATGGTCCAAATGAAGAAGACGTCGGATATTCATCCTCTCTTCACATCTTCTATACCAGGGGTGTCAAACTCCAATACACAGAGGGCCAAAATTACAAACTTAGACAAAGTCGCGGGCCAACCTTGAAATTTATTGAAAAAATTGGGACGGGCCCGCCGCTGGAATTCCCTCTTCATATTCCCGGCAATACTTGTGTCTATAAAACAGTCCAATGTGGGGCCACACATAGGATACCAGGAATTAGTAGTGACGCCATTTCAATGCAGCAGCGGCCAGCTGCAATTCATATTGGGGGGGGGGGGGGGGCAAAAATAAAGGAAGATGAGGGCCAGATTTGGCCCTCAGGCCAGAGTTTGACACCCCTGTTCTATAACATTGTTATGAACAATTAGTTTGTCAGAGCTCACATAAACTACCCGGAACATGCGTGTTATTACTGGCTGTGTAAGCTCCGGTACTATATGAGGCCTCCGGGTGAATCCTGCTCAGGTTCGGGTTTGGTGAATGTCTTTACCCCAAAACAATAGTTGACGTTTGTAAGTGTAAATTAGTTTATGTCTATTATATATATTTTCAGAAACATGTGTACAGTTCTTTATATGGGGACCGTTTCTTGTCCATTGATTGGCTCGTATTGTCTTCCCAGTTCCTCATTGGCCACTATGGCTGCTGATCCACCTAGAAACAACCAATGAAAAGCAGAATCAGTACCAAGCCACCATCACACAAAATTAACCCCCTGCCCTTTGGTCCAGCTCAGGGTGGATGGGCAGGACTGGCTGTCCCACCACTAGGGGGCACAATAATAATTGCTTCATTTAGTGACACCATTCACTCCAATACTGGCACTTCCTGAAGATGTCGTGTGTATCGGTGCCAGAGAAGCAACACCCAAGTGCTTTTATTGAACGAGAGCATTGGAAGAATCCATAATTCACTGCCCAGGTTGATAAGTGAATTTTAGGAATTTGCCTAAAAATTGATAATGATTGGTTAACAAACTTTAGGTCATCATGTGACACATGGGTGAGTGCGATTGGATCAACAAACCTGCAATCCAAGATTCCTTGCCGTCACATGATTATATATGCCGGTGCTTGGTCATGTGATTTTAGCTGAAAGCCATTGGTGGAGCAGTGAGTGGGCGGATCTGAATCTGCTCCTCCTTTTGATTTTATTAAAGGTCATGTGACCAGATTCCAGAAGGATTTTGGGATGGAGCATTGCACTGTAAAGGTAAGCTCTGTGGCTTGTCTTACCTCTTTTAGGGGTGACAGGTCCACATTAGGGCGGTCTCCCCACTATAGGAGAACCTGTCACCTGCTCTAGGGGAATGTAGCTCAGCCAATCAGAACGCACCTGTCTTTGCGAGGTCCATGTATTCTGTGGTCTGCTCGGCGTGGCGCGTGTCTGTGGTGATAAAAGCAGCAATGAAATGGCACAGAATACAATGAGATCTAGAAATGGGAATCCCAACCCCCGGGGCAGGCCAATAGCAGGGAACTACCACTCCCAACATGCCCCGATACATTTAGGTTTCCCACCGGCTAGGGATGAACTACAAGTGCCAGCATTCTCTGTAGGGTTGGGTGGTAAAGTGGTGACTTACCTCTGCTGCCTTCTTTTATGATCACCGTACAGTACTGCACTTCCTCCTCCCTCCAACTTCCTGCAACCAAGGAGCATGTGAGGTTGTTAGATTCTGATATCGGCCCAATATTTACACCAGCAGCACCGGCCCATCCAACAAGGCTAAGGCATGCTAGAGTGGCCTCTCCTTTAGTGTTATTTAGCACATTTTAAAGCAGAAATCTAGCTCACACTTTAGGATTGTCTCTCCTTCCCTGAAAGTTCCTTTTGTAGAAGGGGAGGGCAGAAGGAGCTGGGCCATCGACACACTCCTAAAAGAGATTAGGCCCAGGATCCTTCTAAAGTCAAATTTGCTATTTAATGTAAAAGCAAATTGAGAGACAATAAAATGTATTTCTTGCAGGAAATGCAGCAGTTTTACATTTTAAATATCTAGATTGTTATATTCGTGAAAAGAATTGGTGACAGGGTCTCTTTAAAATCAGAAAACTGGCGACATCTAGTGGCAGAAAGTGATTACTGCATGCAACTGCTGACTTTTTGGCATCTAAATCTTTACCCTTTTTTTTTTGTTTCAATTTTGGTGATAATGGTGTAATTGCAGCATGATGAATCTGGCCCTTTGTCTCGGGCTGCTGTCTCATGCGTATCTTAATTGTCATATTGCCCCAAAGGCCCCATAGGCACAACTATTTTACATTGTTTATAAGAGTTTGCAAACTTTTACCATTTGCTGAAAATACTTGAACATGGAAACTTGAACACCTTGCTTGGTGACTTTCAGCATAACACCACACGGCCATGTTTCTAACAATGTGTGATTTAGTTGGCTATGTTGGGGAAAAAGCTGGGAATAGAGGATCACTACACTCAAATTGCATCTCGCTACAAACTTCTTTTCTAATTTAATTTAAATATTATCCAATGCAGGCCTATTTATAGAGCAGTGAGCTGGAGAATCTTTCAGGTCCATGTGTTTCCAATGGAAGCAATTAATTCTAGTGAATTTCCAATGCTCTGCTTTATATATTGACTTCTAATTGTCAATAGTTAAACAAAATGTATAAAAGTGTGTAACCCACCTGACATACTCCAGGTACATAACAAAGTTGGACCCACAATACATATTTTGCATGTTTGGAAGGGTCAGCCCTCTCTGTATTTGTCCTGGTGACTTTTGTGTTTAGAAGAAACCTTAACAAATGTCACTGAAACAGGAATAGAAATTAAATCCTCATTGGGGACACTTGTTTCATCTCCAGGACAGGAAGTACAGGAAGAGACAGAATCTGATTGAAGTCATTGTCCCATTGGTGTATACGATGTATCAGCGCTGCAATACTAAGTAACCAATTCAGGTTCCTCTGACTATATATAGAAGTGACATCCAGAAACGTATCATTATATTATTACATGATTACTGGATGTGCGTATTATAAAACCCTTTTATATACTAAGAGTCTCAGGGACAATAGGAAACATCAAAATACAGAGCAGAAGTGTGATTTATAAATCATCATCATTGCCACACATTCGTAACTGATAGAAAAGAAAATTGAGCTTATTGGATAAAGAGGAAATATATTTACCATTTATATAATATATATAATAAGAATAAAGAAAGTAATCCGTACCTGTTTTCATTGCTGACACATTCTCATATGTGTTGGTGTCATGGATTGCTTCTTGTTCTGTTTGGGAAGAATTGATATTAAATATTGATCTCGTGATACGAGAGCCGGATAAAGGTGAACCGAGGCATGACCCCCGTAGAATGTATATACCCCACCTACATCGTCTATATTACATTGTCGGGGCAGGCTGAAGAATTGTCTGTTGCATTGTGGGAGCTGGGTTTAGCACACGGGCTACACCGCGTCTTCTATATCTGCTGACCCAATTCATGGAATGGTAATGGGCCTCAATGCTGTTATTTTGTGCAATCACATATAGTACATATTGTGAGGGATTAAGCTCAGGATCGCCTTTGCTGGGGTCAAAGGACACTTGTCTGGTTCATCCAACTCAGATCACACACCGAGGTATAAGTGTTAGGCTGACTTGTAGTCGGGTTTATTTGAAGGTTGCAGATAAAATAACAAAAATAGCAAAAGAAAACCTTGCCTGTCCGGCACTTACTATACATCCAATGTTCCTGTCTATCAGCTGGAGGGCTTCTCCCTGTCAGCTCCAAACAAAGCTATCAGCAACCTTTTACTCAGGTTTCCATTCATTCACCCAGACCAACTTTCTGTGTCCCCAGGCAGAGAGCTCCTCACAGACCGACTGTCTGCACCTCCAAACGGAGCTCTCCCACACAGTCCACAGTCTCTCAAAACAGGGCGGCACTGACACAAACCCCTGTCTGTGTCTCTCCAAGCCAATATGAGCCCGCACAGACCCCTGTCTGTGTCTTTCCACGTTACGCTGAGCCTGCACAGACCCCTGTCTGTGTCTCTCCAAGTTAGGCTCCTGACTGAGCTCCTGGCTCTGTGTTTTATCCCCACCCTCAGTGTTTCTTCATTAATTATCTCACAGGTGAGAGTCTTCCACCTGCTACTTCACACAGGAGAGGAATCTTGGGCAAATATACCTCACACAAAAGAGGAATCCTGGGCAAATATATCTCCCTTTCACCTCCAATCCTGCCTTGGTGTCACAATATATACCTAGCCATTCCCAACCAGGCATCCCATTGGATGATACCTGCATAGATCTGGGGCTGGTAGACTCAGCTTTATGATTCTAATTATGTTTTTGGTGTCTATAATGGTGGTTTTCCAGCCACCAATGAAATGGGTTTTTTTCATCCCCCCCTTGAGTAGCGGGGTGCTTGAAACATGAGAATTATGTGAAGGGTTCCTCAGGGGTTGAGCTTGAGAAAGGGGGATATAACCTATAGCATGTAAAGTTTTCTCCATGCTCCTATGAATTCCCAAGTGATCTGGGGCTCTGGTCAATTTTGGCTGACCGCTGTTATTCATACTAAGGATGTATCAAATTCAGGGGTGTCTGGCTGTTTCCGTTCCTACCTCACATAGATATAAACTTGTATGCTCTATGGAAAGTACCCTTTGTACCCAATGTCTTGGGCTGGAGTGTCCATGCACCCTTTACAAGTCCACTGTCTGCAAAAGATTTGACTTACTTGCAGCAGGGGTGGAGATCCTCCAGTACACAAAAGCTGCAATTAGAAGAACCAGGACCAGGAGCGGAATGAGCCAGACCAAGAGTGTCCATCCTCTGTTTGTCCCACCTGGTCATACAAGAGACAAAAAGAAAAGTAATTGTCTTTGTGTTGGAAGGGCCTCTAGACTTCACCTCCAACTTGACTTCATTGTGCATCTTAAAGTCTTTATGTATTCTGAGCAAAAAGTAAAACAAACCCTCACTCATCTGTGTAGGTGAAGGCATTGTGGAGAAATGCAACATTAAAATTAAAAACATGGAAATGAAATAATAACTGTTTCCCCATCACTTTTGAATCTTGATAGCAAGTGATTCTAAGCTGTTAGAAACCAATTTACTGCATTAAATATGTTGTTTAAAAATGAATTATTCCAGAGTGCCTGCAGCTACCGAGGTCATTATTAGAAATAAATGCTTACATGTCTAGAGTTTGGGTAAAGGTTCACTTTAAATATAATTTGTAGAATAACTGATATTATAGAAATTTGCACTAACCTGTGGGTTCAGATCCAGGCGTGGAGTTATCTGTGGGGACAGAGAAGTAGACATTACACATCATCTCTCTACCAAGGTTGAGAATAAATTTGATTCTCACCTTGCAATGTAAATGTGAATGTCTTGCTGTACGCATTTGAGGTGCTTTTGTTGGCTTTACATTGGTATGGCCCGAGGTTGGTGAGATTATAAATGGTGACATTGAATGTGGCTTCTCCCTCCTCCGTCACAGTCTTTTTTCCCTTGGTTGTCTTATTATGAAACAATATGAAAGTGATGGGGAGCGATGCATTTCTAATGAGACAGCGAATGGTCATCGTATGTCCAATGGTGACATTTGGGGATCCAGGGGTCAGCTCTGGGTTTGACAATTTTTCTATATGCGACATAAGAAGAAATCAAAATCCTGCAATTGTTAGTGTCTGTGCCTCTCCCACAATGGGGAGATTTCCCCCAGTAGTTTGTGTCTCTGCCCCTCCCACAATGGGGGGATTTCCCCCAGTAGTTTGTGACTCTGCCCCTCCCACAATGGGGAGATTTCCCCCAGTAGTTTGTGTCTCTGCCCCTCCCACAATGGGGGGATTTCCCCCAGTAGTTTGTGTCTCTGCCCCTCCCACAATGGGGGGATTTCCCCCAGTAGTTTGTGTCTCTGCCCCTCCCACAATTCTGCCCCTCCCACAATGGGGAGATTTCCCCCCATAGTTTGTGTCTCTGCCCCTCCCACAATGGGGAGATTTCCCTCCAGTAGTTTGTGTCTACTAGTCACCTCATTACATACATGACCAGATCCGTGTTTCTCACCTTGCAATGTGAAGTTGAACTTTTGGCTATATTTGTCTGTACTGACGCTATTGTTGGCTTTACACTGATACACCCCGAGATTGGTTTCATTATGGATGGTGACGTTGAACGTGGCTCCGTCCCACCCAGATACAGTCACTGTCCCCTTGGCCTTTTTGTTGTGGAATAATGTGTAGGTAATGGGGGAAGATCCATTCCTGGACAGACATTGGACGGTTTCAGTTTTTCCAATGGTGGTGTAGGAGGACCCAGGGATCAGTTTTAGCTCTGATTTTTGTCCTAAAACAGAACAAATCCAACAATATCATGCCATCATCTCCATGACAAATCAAACTTCACTGTTACAATATTGCTGTCTGATCAGCCGAAGGAGACTTAGGAAGTGTCCTTCCTACTTGCAGCAGATGATATTATCTCAGCATAGGCAAAGTCACTGGAATGATGGGGCTTTTGTAAAAACTTGTTACTGTATACAGTGCCATATCAGGAATATAATACTCACAGGTCCATTGTAAAAGTCCATAAAAATGGGCAACTTACGTGAGGCATTGGTGGCACCACTCGTTATTGGAACTGTGGAGAAGAATTGGTAGACAGGTTAGAAAGTGTGGCTGAAAAATGTTTTAAGCATTGGTATGAAAGGAATCAAGGTGGAGCATCACTTGTGGTTATTGGGGGAGTGGAGGGCACTAGGAAGCTGGAGGGACACATTTTTGAAAGCTCTACCTACAAGCTGGACCAAGCCCTTCTATGGAGAAAAAGAAGGAATCCAAAACCTTCCTACCCACTAAAAACAGACCCGAAATTAGGGGGCACTGAGATTATACCCTGACAATCACTCTTTAGGGGGTACCCATCTGCCCCATGGCCTTCTTTTGGGTCTTGGGCCCGTTGTCCTTTAGACTCCGATATGAAGCCCCCCGTAAGCCTTACCCGCTATGTTCAGGAGACAGAACGTTGCCAACCATAAAGTTTCCATTGCTGATCTACACAGCCCCAAACACAGAGAAAGAGGAAGAGTTTGGTCGGCACAGGAAGTGAAACATTTTACTTGAAACTCTTCAGAAATGATTTCCAGATAAAATCTTACCACTGCAAACAGCGAGACGGCTGAGAAAGTTTCATCAAAAGATGTCATCCTGAGTCCAATAAACGTCATTGTCAATCACGGTTTTGGCCACAAGTTCTGCTTAATGTTTTTATTCGACTCTTGTTCATGTAATGACGTTTCAAAAAGGAATCGAACAAAAACATTAAGCAGAACTTGTGGCCAAAACTGTGATTGACATTGACGTTTATTGGACTTTTCAGCGTGTGAAGAAGATAAGGTCAGGATGACCAGGTCAGGATGGAAAATTAAGGAAAGACATTGTTAACAATTTTCTGAATTATCCCATGGCAGCACAAAACATTAGTAAGTTATCATGGAGATAGGTCAGGAAAGGAAAGTTAAGGTTAAGAATTGTGAGCTATTTTTCATTTTCCTGGGCATCCCAGGGCACCACAAGATTTAATTAGAATTTTTTCAAAAAGATCGGTCTGAAAAGAAAAAATTAAGGTAAGTTAGGGGGACCAATTTTCTTGATTTCCTAAAGGAGCACAACATATCAATAATAATTTGTCATGGATATAGGTCATAAAAGGAAAAGTTACTGTGAGCAATTTTTAATTTTCCAGTGAATTCTAGAATTTTGTCAAGGAGATATGTCAGGAAAAGAAAATTAAGGAAAGTAAGTGGGACCAATTTTCTTGATTATCCTAAGGTAGCACAACTTATCATGAGTTATTTGCCATGGAGATTGGAAAAAAATAAGATAATTGTGAGGAATTTTCCATTTTCTTTGGCATCCCGGGGCAGCACAAGTTTTCATGAGAGAATTTTTGTTAAGGACCTAAGTCAGGAAAGGAAAATTAGGCAATGTAATTGGGACCAATTTTTATGATTACCCTAACACAGGGCAGCATATCATTAGTAATCTGTCATGGAGATAGGTCAGAAAAGGAAAATTAAGGTAAGAAATTCTGCAATTTTCCACTTTCTTTGGCATCCCAGAGCAGCACAAGATTTCATGGAGATTTTGTTAAGGAGATATGTGAGGAAAGCAAAATGAATGAAAGTGAGTAGGACCAGATTTCTAGTTTATCCTTTAGCATATCAGTAATTATCAGTGTTCATATTAGTGCAGAAAAATGGGACTTTTTAGGCATAAAGTAAAATTAAACAATAAATATTTACATGGTAAATCATTTTGAAAAGCCAAGAAAAAGATTGTACAATTGCCTATATATCATAAACAATATTACAATATACATCAAAAGTTCTTTTTCAGGGTCTAGAACATGAATCTCTTTATAACATGTGGTCTCTTAGTAGTTCTATTTTACATCGACGCGTTTCGTGACTATTAAGTCGCTTCTTCAGGATGAATGAAATATGGAGACCTAAGACCAATAAATATAGTATAAATATAATAGAAATACTTATAATTATCAGTAATGTGTAGAATATTAAGTTTACAAATATTTTCAACATCATTACTGTAAATAACACTATTATTAAAATATTTATTGTTTCATTTTACTTTATGCCTTAGTCACGTTTTTCGGCACAAATATGAATATCGATTAAATCAATAGGGTTGTGGCATTCCATCGTTTAGATGTCATTTTTTACTGACCAGCAAATTTTCACTTAATCATAATTATCAGTGTTATTAGTAATTTGTCATGGAGATACATCAGAACAGGAAAACGAAGGTAAGTACTTATTACTAAATTTTAATTTTTCGTAATATGCCACGGCAGCAGAATTTTGTTAAGACAATAGGTCAAGAAAGAAGAATAATTCTTAACAATTTTCCTGAGAATCCAATAGCAACAAAGGATCTCAAAAAAATTTTGAAAGGTGCAGAAGAGAAAATTAAGGTAAGTAATAGTGAAAATGTTCCCATTTTCTTACCAGCATAGGAGTTCATTAGTATTTTACCATGGAGTTAAAAAAGGGAAAATTAAGGTAAGTATTTGTTGACGTGTATAAATTTTTCCTGTGCTGGAAGATGCAGAAAAGTGTATACAGAGTGTTCAAGTGCTCGTCACTTCCCCTGATCAGGTCCGTTTACCCCCCTCCCCCATATACACACATTTAGAATGGGGAAGGAAAATAACACAGAGAACATTAAAAGACTAGGAGACTTTATTAAAAAAAAAAATTTGGTAAATTGGGATATCCATGTATGTAGAAAGATGAAAACATTTTTTTACAGAAAAGTAATTTGGCAGTTGTCTTTGAGATGAAGGCCTTCTTTATCACAAAGGCTTCACAGGCTGTGGCCGACAACCCAATCCTCTGCGTGTTTTGGAAGCTTCCTCAAAATGCACCACTTAAAGCTATTAGTTAGGACAATGTAGAATTGTTGCATGTGTGACGTCTGCATAAGTCATCACAAAACCCATGCTATGGCCTCCTCTCTACTAAAAGCAAAATGCCATTTGGAGCCCACAATGAACGACTGCAGGCCACACGATGAGTTGGCCAATTTTCACAATTGGTCTCGTTGGCCCATCAAGCCGGTAAACTTTGACTCTGGAATTACAAGCTTCATTGATTATTCCAAACTGTTCTGAAAAATAGAAAACATTAACACAGGAAATCTCCAGGATGTGAGGGCAATTCCCATTTTGGGACAATGGTCCCCATTGGGTATTTCACAAGCTTTGGTACCAACCCTAAAATTTTGTAGACTTTGATGAGTGGCAACGTCCATCAGGTCAGCCTGGAATGAAGAGGTTTGCCCTTATGTACACTTTAGCACATCATTAGCTTGGCTCAGATCTGATGACTTGCTGGAAAAATAAACCCCGAGGAGTTTGTTACATTGCCTTGTCCTTGGCAGCCGCTCCTCGTACAGAATGTTTTGTTGTGGCGTTGGGTGACGTCATTGTCCTAGGACATGGCGCCCTCCTTGGCTGCTCTTCATTGGGTGACAGACGGTGACTTTCTAACACAATACATCATTGAGGTCAGGGCTGGACGTGTGAAGGTCACCATGACTTACGGGAAGTGACCATTGTCCTGCTGCCGTCTAAACTTCCCCCAATTTTTTCCTCAGATTATATTTTTTTTATTCTCCATCAGGATTCCAGAAGCGGTTCAGGGAGTTCAGCTACATTTTACTTTCCAGGAGCCAGGTGCCCATCCATGGTTTGTATTTTTCCTGCAAGGTGGGCAGGCAGCCTGATGTAGGTGAGCCAAGCAAGGAACTTGGACAGATATTTAAAGATATGGCAGACAAATCATCCCCATCATTCATTCCAGGTATTTCCTTGTAGCATAGTATCATAGTAACATAGTATCATAGTATCATAGTAACATAGTATCAAAGTAACATAGTAACAGTATCTGAATTCGGTTTTTCCCTACTATCAGCCCTTCACACAGGAAAAGGTGAGCAGTACTCAGAGCCCATAACGGCTCCTTTTTTCTGTACTATCAGGGAATAGGGGAACGAGGAAAGAGTAGAGTGATTACCTAAGTGGTTTGCTGCTGCTCCTTCATTGTCCAATCACAGACTGGGGGTGGGTCCTAGACCAGAGTGCCAAGGAGGTCCATGCTGGTGATAACTAGCTGCACAGTTACTTGAAAAGCTTTACAAATGAGTTCCGTTCTGACAGCAAAGGAGGATTTCATGCTCAGAAAGTAGTAGTCTCACCTCACAGGGAAAAACAGAATATACAGAGGGCTGTCTGCCTAGAAAAATGATTCATAAACTTTTTATTAAAGTGAAATGATAGAGCCCTCATCACCTCTGTGAGGGAATGTAAACCGATAAACAATCATGACTGTTCTGTGTTCTTATCTGGAGGGGTTGAATATTTTCTTATTGTGGCCCCGCTTCCTGTGGGATGTGGCCCTTCTCTCTTATAACTTTTGTTTGCTTATTTTCCGCTCTCTGACCAATACCAGCACATCCGCTCCCCATACACAGCTCACTGACTCTCCACCAAGTGATAGATAGCATTTATAGGAGGGGGAATAAAAATTCAAATAAAATTATTATATAGAATGTAAGCTCCTTTGGTGCTGATGGCTCAGTGTTCTCTGTACAGCACTGCAGTATATGTCAGAGCTATATAAATGTATAATAATAGTGTGTGACTGTGGGGAGACATTAGAGTGTCAGCTCTTCTGTACAGAGACTGATGGGACTGGCCCAGTGATCTCTGTACAGCACTGCGGTATACGTCAGAGCTATATAAATGTATAATAATAGTGTGTGACTGTGGGGAGACATTAGAGTGTCAGCTCCTCTGTACAAAGACTGATGGGACTGGCTCAGTGTTCTCTGTACAGCACTGCAGTATATGTCAGAGCTATATAAATGTATAATATTAGTGTGTGACTATGGAGGGACATTAGAGTGTCAGCTCCTCTGTACAGAGACTGATAGGACTGGCTCAGTGATCTCTGTACAGCACTAGGGTATATGTCAGAGCTATATAAATGTATAATAATAGTGTGTGACTGTGGGGGACATTAGAGTGTCAGCTCCTCTGTACAGAGACTGATAACTACTGGGGGAAATCTCCCCATTGTGGGAGGGGCAGAGACACAAACTACTGGGGGAAATCTCCCCATTGTGGGAGGGGCAGAGAGGCAAACTACTGGGGTAAATCGCATCATTATGGGAGGGGCAGAGACACAAACTACTGGGAAAAATCTCCCCATTGTGGGAAGGGCAGAGACACAAACTACTGGGGGAAATCTCTGCATTGTGGGAGAGGCAGAGAGGCTGGAGGGAAATCTTACCATTGTCCAGCCTATTATTATTATTAATATTAATAGTAATAATAATAAACAGGATTTATATAGCGCCAATATATTACGTAGTGCTGTACATTAAATAGGCGTTGCAAGTTAGAAATACAGACAGTGACACAGGGGGAGGAGAGGACCCTGCCCCGAAGAGCTTACAATCTAGGAGGTGGGGGAAGTATCACACAATAGGAGGGGGTTATGTAGTGGTGGGAAGTAGTGAGGGTTTAGGAGACAGAAGAAGACGGGTGGGTGAGGGGGAAGCGTTGGGTTTTGAGGGACCTATAAATGAGCAGAAAGTAGGAGCAAGCCGAATAGGACGAGGAGACCATTCCAGAGAGTTACACATAAATACACATAAAAGATTCTACTCACCAATGTCTCCCTTAAACTGAATTGTGCTTTTTGTGTTGAGTTGTCCTTTAAAATTTGTCAATATGTCAAAAAAAAAACACAATTCTTATTTTCCCTTGTGTCTAGTCACGTATCAGACCTTCCATGAACAACAATGGTCCAGGTCTTCCCTCTCCTTCTCCTGTACGGGACATGTAAGTTGGAAGTTTTATTATTTTATGTTATCATTATCTATAATATAGATGGCAGGTCTGTTCTTATTCCAGGTTTTTCATTGGGAGAACCTAATATCATAAAAAAACATTTTTTGCCTTCTTCTGGATCACCTTCGGGTTTAAGGTTCTGTGAATGAAGATTTTTTTATTAATATTTCCATTGGTTATCTGCTCCAAGCATGTATATTTTTGTTATCTTGTAACTAATAAGAACAAATACAATGGTAACAATAATTTATCCTTATTACAGCAATTGGAAGACTTGGAAGTAACGTTGATATTCTTTTTTGTTTATTTTTAGAATATATAAATGAAGGAAAAAATTTAAGTAAGTGTGTCTAGTGCGTTTAATGCACAGTGTTGCGTAAAATGTTGGAGCTTTATATATATACGGTGTCACACTTACCTCTTCCTCACTAAAGCACAGGCGCCTCTCTCCTGTGTATGCGCGCAGTTCTAACTCTGGGTGTGCCTACGCTCCCAAGTTTTATCAGTATCGCCCATCCCGGCAGCCAATCAGGAATTAGCCTCTTAATCATCCCTGGCTGTTTAGCTAGCTCAGACACGGCACTCAGCGTTCGTGCAACATGTCTCCACTAGTGCCAAGCCCCCTAGCTCTGCTGAGCATTTCCTGTACACGTTGGTTAATTCAGTGCTTCCCCTGTCCAGCTCCTGTGTTAACCCCTTGCTCCCCAGTCTGTTGTTTCCAGCCAGTTCCCTTGTGCTGTTCCAGTGTTCCTCTCTGTCTGTGGTTATCTCCGTGTCCCCTGTGCCTCCTGTTGCTTCCAGTGTCTCCTGTGTCTGCTGTGGCCCCTGTGTTACCAGTGTCTGTCTCCTGGATCCCTGGTATTTGACCCCTGGCTTTGTTCCTAAACTCTCTTGCTTGCTGCCTGCCCTGACCTCGGCCTTCCTTGAAAATTCTTCCACCTAGTGATTTGGTATTGTGTATCTTCCTGCCGAACCCCGTGTGCCCAAGTACTGCAACCTGGCAGTAACCAGCAGTGCAACCTCCTCACCACTAGAGGCTCTGGAGGAAACCTGGTTACTGCTTAGATTGTGCGCCTCAGGCCGTCCAAGCCATAGCGCCCACTGGTGGCCTTGTCCCCCCTAGCATGACATAAAGTTTAATAATAATATATTAATATACATAAAATAATAAATATATATGTGTAAAAAATTAGGTTGTTTTAAGGAAAAATTGTCAGCTTGACTCGTCCCCCAGTCATTTCTAAGTGGCCCTGGTGACACCAATGTGCCTACTTCTGGAGCCCGGAGACCAATGTCCTGTTGTATTTGGCTTTGTGTGAAGACACATTGATGTCACCCAAAAACATCAGAGGCCCTGGATGGGGTTTATTTTTATTTTTTGGGGCAAAACATCTAAAAGGACAAAAATATTTTGATAAATGTCAAATTACAATGAACTTCTCGTGCATTAGGAGAAAGTATTTGTCATGAAATAAATTTATTCTACATTGAGATTTTTTTTTTGGGGCTGCAGTTTTACCAAAACCTGAATTTATCCCCGGGTCCCCCGATACCGTGCTAGGAGAAATGGAGACCATCTCCTGCCGGTTCAGATCGCCCCCCATAACATACACATTATTCCACAACACGTCAACCATAGGAATGGAGACCGTGTCGGAGGAGCCACGTTCAGCGTTCCCATCCATAATCTCACCGATCTCGGGGCTTATAGGTGTAAATTGAAGAAGTGTACAGCAATGAGTTCACATTCACACTGCAAGGTGAGAACTGGGGGAGCAGTATATTCACCCTGGTAAATCTGTGGTTGTTTCACTCAATATCATCCTATTTTCTAACATACATATAATACTTTTTTATTATACCATTTAAATAGATTATTAATTGCAGAAGTTGTCTTCTTTGTCTTTATTTAAAGCTTTCTATGGCCCCAGAAAAAATGGGGAATGATTTAGTCCTCTATATCACTGTAAATTTTGACTCATTCCTTCAATAAAATTTTCAGCTTTAGCTACTGAGCTCTGTAATGAAGAAACATTTTCTAAACAGAACAATAAAGAATAGTTTGGTAAGCGGAGTATACAACTCCCCAGCTGACTGGGTATAGATAAATATTAAATAATATCCATTCCGTATATGAATAGTAAAGAATTGAAACTTGGGAACCAGTTGGTTGACTTATGTGATCACTAATCCATGTCTGATGGGTGGGTACAACTCCACGCACCCAAATCACCTCCAATCATTTGATGGACACATACCAATCTACTCATTCATCTTTCTGAATCTGTGAATCACGAGTAGTCTTTTTATTTATTCATCTTCTCCACAGAACCAACATCACACTGGGAAATCCTATGGTTGCGTCTTCTGATCTTTCTAAATCTCTTGTTTTTGACCCTGGTGATCATGTTGACCTTGATAAGGACAGGTGAGCCATCCCTGGTGATTGGGGACATTCACCCAAAATGTCCTCATTTTCCATAGTATTCATTTAGAAAAATGAATACATCGTGGATGAAAAAAAGTTGAATTCAATGTGAAAATTCCTTAGGTTTGAGTGAATCTTGGTTGAAAACATTTCCATATAAACCCCATAATGTCCAAAATTTGGGCAGAAAGAATAACTGAAAAATTTTCAGATAAAACAATTATTGAATTATTATTTCACCTAACAATAAATTCTTTTTGGCATTTACAGGTTTGTGGAAGGTATGATAAGTCAAGAATTGGAATCATTACATTACGTACCATTACCGTCTCAGTGAATGTGTTTTATTGGAAGATGTAAAACATGTGAATGTTACGGATACATATATATATATATAGATTTACATTTTTACAGTAAAATGTTACCAGTAATAAACTATTGAGCATTGTTTTGTAATTGGTCACCTGATTAAAGTCAGGAAATGCTGCAGATGTTTAATAATTACTTCCATGGTAAAGCTGAGCTTCAGGCTGAATGCACAGGTAACAAATCTATCCGGTAATTGTATTGTCTGTCAATGAATTGGTAATTATATTCAGCCAGATCCATGCACCTACCAGTAAGGACAGGAAGGAACTGCCACGGCAGGAGCACATCCCCAGCCTGTGATAGGATGCTGAAGGAGTAGCAGAAGCACACCGATGACTCTTCCCTCTGCTCACATTCTTGTCTCCCCCCGTCAGCACTAAAACAGAACCTGATTAGCTCCTAGTTTTGGTAGGCTAATAGGTTCTAGTTCCTAGTAGGTAGGTTAGCTCTGGTTCCTAGCAGGCTGATATTAGGGGAGATTTATATATTTATGGTAGATCTCAAAATGAATTATTAGTCTCTGATTACACAACTCTATTAATATAGCATTTATGTCTGTCTGAAATTCATCTGGAAACAAATCCCGAATCTATTTTAAAACAAGATTGTGTATAATAAATATAATAACAATATAACATGATAAAACAAGGTCTTTATTTATGAAGAACATAATATATTTATATGTACACAATATATGTTATGTTTAATGGCCAAATGTCCTAGGAGATAGTCTAAAATGAGGTGCACCTCTCACCCAGACTGGGGTTTTCTGCCTTACAGGTAAGTCTATATTGACTGGACTGCTAGGCTCTTGGCTGACCAGGGGAATTGTGGGTGGGTTTCTGGACTCCACTTTCCAGGTTGCTTGGTTCCTGGACACCACTTTCCAAGTACATGGGCTTCTGGTGGTCACCACTCTCTGGGTTGGTTCCCAGCCTTCAATCTCCGTGCTGATGGGTTTCTGTGAGGCATCACTCTTTAGGTGGGCTCATAGCCATCCCTCTGTGGGCTGGTGGGTTTCTGGTGGTCACCACCAAATGGGTGGGTTTCCAGCAATCACTCTCTGTGCTGATGGGTTTCTGGTGGCCATTACTCTCTAGATGGGTTCCCAACCTTCACTCTCTGGGCTGGGAGGTTTCTGGTGGCCACCACTGTCCGGGTTGGTTCCCAGCCATCACTCTTTTTACTGGTGGGTTTCTGGCAGTCATCACTCCCTAGATGGGTTCCCAGCCATCAATCTTGGGCTGGTAAGTATCTGGTGGCCACCACTCACTGAACTGGTGGGTTTCTGGAAGCCATTATTTTCTAGGTGGGTTTTCAGCCACCACTGTCTGGGATGGTGGGTTTCTGGTAGCCATCACTCTCTAGGTGAGTTCATAGCTACCACTCTCTGGGCTGGGAGGTTTCTGGTGGACACCACTCTCTGGGTTGGTGGATGGTTTCTGGTAGCCATCACTCTCTAGGTGAGTTCATAGCTACCACTCTCTGGGCTGGGAGGTTTCTGGTGGACACCACTCTCTGGGTTGGTGGATTTCTGGTAGCCATCACTCTCTAGATGGGTTCCCAGCCATCAATATTGGGCCGGTAAGTATCTGGTGGCCACCACTCTCTATGTTGGTTGCCAGGCCACCACTCTCTGAACTGGTGGGTTTCTCGAAGCCATTTTTTTCTAGGTGGGTTTCCAGTCACCACTGTCTGGGATCGTGAGTTTCTGGTAGCCATCACTCTCTAGGTGAGTTCATAGCTTCCACTCTCTGGGCTGGGAGGTTTCTGGTGGCCACTAGTCTCTTGGTTGGTTCCCAGCCATCAATCCCTGTGCTGATGGGTTTCTGCAAGGCATCACTCTCTAGGTGAGCTCATAGCCATCCCTCTGTGGACTGGTGGGTTTCTGGTGGTCACCACCAAATGGGTGGGTTTCCAGCAATCAACCTCTGGGCTGGTGGGTTTCCGGTGGCCATCACTCTCTAGATAGGTTCCCAACCAACACTCTCTGAGCTGGGAGGTTTCTGGTAGCCATCACTCTCTAGGTGAGTTCATAGCTTCCACTCTCTGGGCTGGGAGGTTTCTGGTGGCCACTAGTCTCTTGGTTGGTTCCCAGCCATCAATCCGTGTGCTGATGGGTTTCTGCGAGGCATCACTCTCTAGGTGGGCTCATAGCCATCCCTCTGTGGACTGGTGGGTTTCTGGTGGTCACCACCAAATGGGTGGGTTTCCAGCAATCAACCTCTGGGCTGGTGGGTTTCCGGTGGCCATCACTCTCTAGATAGGTTCCCAACCAACACTCTCTGGGCTGGGGGGTTTCCGGTAGCCATCACTCTCTAGATAGGTTCCCAACCAACACTCTCTGAGCTGGGAGGTTTCTGGTAGCCATCACTCTCTAGGTGGGTTGAGAGCCATAAATCTCTGGGCTAGTAGGTTTCTGGTGGCCATCACTGTCTGGGTTGGTTCTCAGCCATCACACATTTTGCTGGTGGGTTTCTGGCAGTCATCACTCCCTAGATGGGTTCCCAGCCATCAATCTTGGGCCGGTAAGTATCTGGTGGCCACCACTCTCTATGTTGGTTCCCAGGCCACCACTCTCTGATCTGGTGGGTTTCTCAAAGCCATTATTTTCTAGGTGGGTTTCCAGCCACCACTCTCTGGGCTGGGAGGTTTCTGGTGGCCACCACTCTCTGGGTTGGTGGATTTCTGGTAGCCATCACTCTCTAGACCGGTTGAGAGCCAGGTCTTTTGGGGATGAGGGGTTTCTGATGACTGTCACTCTCTGGATGGGTTCCCAGCCACCACATTCTAAACTTGTGGGTTCCTGGGCACTACTATGTGCTCCTTGTTTTCTAATGGAAGAAGAGGTGACTTAGAGGTCCATATGTAAATGAAGAAGGAGCTTCATTTTATGCTAGAGCATGATCCAAACTCAGAACAGATAACATCCTTTGGTAGGAGCTCTTCCTGCTGGATCATCAAATGAACCGTTTTTCCATCCCATCTGTTGGAGCAATAAAAAGGGGATAAAAGTTCTGGAGTTGACCTCCAGTGATCAATGTTTTCCATGTTCGATTTTTTGTTCTTCCAAACTTTATATTGGTGGTTTGATGAATCTGAAAGTCCCCTAGAATACAATCCAATGAGCTCATCTTCATCAGATTTAAACCCAAATATTGAATTGTGAATTCTGAGATTCTGTAAATGGCAATTATTGTGAAGATAATACAAGCTACGGGGAGTCTGCTTCCTTCGTCAGGCTCACAGGTGACACGGCTAAATAAATCACCAGGAAGGGAGATGAGAAGAATAGAGCATGCCATGATTCTGGAAGTATTTCATTAATTCCAATGATCATTTAGTCTGCACGTTGTAACTTTTAACAGATCTTTGTCGGTTTGTTTCAGCTTTTTTATATTTGTTTTGAATAATTGCATATTGAAAATTTTTTAGATGAATAATTGGTGAATGTATAAGTTATTGTGGGTAGTTTGAGACTCTACAATGTCACCAGAACCTCTGAAAGGGTAAGAACACCAGATGCTACTTTCATATATATATATATATACTTGAATATAAACCAAGGTTCTTATTTATACTTAGAATACAAGTAACCTTTGCTTTGACTCTATAAACCTAGGGCACAAACTGTGTGCTATCATTAAAAACAGTAATCAAAAGAAATTCCAATAAAATGAATGGGAAAATTACATTCATGGTGTATTTTTTCAATTTTTTTTTTAATTGAAAACAATTGAAATCACATGGGCTTGGTCTTTTAATCTTTTATCTCCTTTCCTACAGGTTATAATATTTTGTACTTGTGAGTTGAATATGGTGGGTCACTTGCTTTTAAATTGTTTCTTTCTTTTGTCTATTATTGTTGACCACCAGTAGATGGTCCTGTGCCCTCCTTTTATATGTGTAACAAACTCTAATATTGTCGTAGATGGAGTTTGTTATCCACATTACATGAGGACACAGCACTATCTAGTGGTATGACCTGAGTATAAACCAAGTAATATATATAATATAATATATATATAATATAATATATATATATATAGTAATAATATATTTTTTCAATATATATTTTCTTCAATCCTTCAATTATAAGATTGTAATAATATAGTTCTCATAATCAGAGACAGAAGAGTTCAATGGTATAAAATATTTATTTACAAAAAGCCAGCACAAAATTAAGCAATACAAATTCCAGTGTTTTTGGTTTCTTTATATATATAATGGGGTACGCTGATAAAGCTGAAGTCAGACATTTCAAAATGATGCATTGGGAGAGGGGAGCATGGGCAAAATTCCCTATGGCCTAAGAAATGGCAACGGGGTATTTTTCTCATATTAGGAAGCCAAGTTCCTGTTTTTTTTCTGTCAATGTTCTTACTGGTATGGGTGGTTGTTCTTGGCCCTTGGATTGTCTATGAATGATATTTTGCCCTCTTGAAGCAGCCATGCCCTTCATTTACCCATGGCTAAATTTTGTGTATTGATAAGATGAGAGCCATTAGTGTCCTCCATATTCAGATGGGTCACTGGTAAACATGGATTCCTTCTTGCTGTCCTAGGCACTGACGTTGGGATGTTCCACCATGATGGTTTTGTGTTCTTACCCCAGGAACAGTTGCTGGAATGGGTGCCAGACCCTCAGGCGGTTTGTAAGCTGATATCAGTTATTGGGGTGCCGCGTCCATGTTCATACCACAATAAGTGGTGAGGAGGAATTGGTTTGGTCGGAGTTATCTGGGATATTCCTTCATCCCTAGGAGAGGTTGTTGGTTTCAGGGTTCTCCTACAACGATAGACAATCTATTACTGGCTGGATTACATCAATATAAACCACATAATATATTGCAAATGGTGTTAATACAGGAAAATATATTATAAATATAAAAAAAAAAAAAGAAATATTTTAACATAACAAACACCAACCCGCTATGCTAAGGTGCTGCACATTGTACCATCAATCAGCTCATATGTTATGCACTTAGCTGCAACTTTGATAGACAGAACCCTGGAATCTGCCTAAATGAATAAATCGATTGCATAGGGAGACTCGTGTAGCTCCACAAATCTCCATATGCAATCGATCCCTACTGTAGGATGAGATCTTTGTGATGTATCCCAATCATATGACAAAAAATCAGGTTATTGAAAATTATACCTGGCTTGTGCCTAGCTCAGCACAATATGGGTGTGGATTTGGATTTAGGTTTATATAGTGATCATGGGGTCATGCTGTTCTGGCTACAACTGCACTTTACACAGTATTATATAAATATCTATTACATTTATATATTTTTTTATTTTAGGTGTGTGTTGTATTTTATTCATTTTAGTGCTGTCAGGGTGTAATTCTAAATATCACCAGCAGGTGTCACCCAACAGCTCTGCACTTAATCAGCCATCACCTGGACCTGGCTGCTGGGAGATTATATTTACCCCCCACCCCTCCTCCATCCGCAATTTTACCTCCACATCTCAGGTGTGCCAGTGTGTCTTTAGGTCTCAGCTATAGCACTAGTCTAGTATCTAGATTATTATTATTATATATTTTCCATGCAGAAATACATAGGAGCTTTAGATAAGAGATTATCAGATTAGAAGTTTAGAAATTGAGATTTTACAGCACAGGACGACCACAAACCATCAGCCTAAGGTGTTGCCTACCAAAGAGACGTTCCATATTCTCCTATTGCACCATTTGCAGCTCATGTGGGATTTTATATGGGGAAGTTTTATTCATAGTAAGATTTCTAAATCCTCATGGCCATCCGCTTCCATATCAGCGGAACTTTTCTATATTTTGTATAGGGTTTTGTTTTTTTATTTTGTGTTTTTTATATATAATAGGCCTGCACAATAAATCTCTATCCAGCCGCTTCCGGCCCACAAATTCCCTTCCTTAATAGCCCAGCCGGGACCCCCTAAGACAATGCGCCGATATATCAGCGCGGCGACACACAAATAAGCGCATTCCTCGCTGCGTTTAAGTAAACACGGCCCAGAGCGAGCGGCGAGGAAAGGAAAAATAATGCGGCCTCGCTCGCAGACTGTTTAATAAAATTAATGGAGCTGCAAAGGAAATAGGAGTGAGTTTCCTTCCTCCTCCTTTAACTGACAGCTTTCGTTTAAGACGTGGCCTTTGAAAAAAAAAAACAGATTGGAGGAAATATGTGAACAATGACGGTGTGCCGCGGCCAAGGATGACTAATCTGCATTGTTTATATAGTATGAAACGTCAAATTATTAGTGTGGCCCTGCCCTGTAACCCTTTCAGCAATGTAGAAGCCGTGACATACGTACCGTGTAATTGTTTTCTGCAGATTCTGAAAGGGAAAATGGAAAAAAATTGAGTTTTTTGGGCATTTTCAGGTTGGATATATTATTATATTTATATAGCGCCAACATATTACGCAGCGCTGTACAATAAATAGGGGTTGCAAATCACAGACAGATACAGACACAGGAGGAGGAGAGGACCCTGGCCCGAAGAGCTTACAATCTAGGAGGATAAAAATGTTTTATTAATGTAAAGGTCCCCTAACGACCACAGATGGGGGGGAATTGCATTAATCTCTAAAACAAGCTAGAATTATATGATGAACAGGAAGAGGACCCTGGCCAAAAGAGCTTACAATCTATGAGGTGGGGAAAGAAGAACACTATAGGGGATATGGAATGCTATCAATATTATAATATAGAATCAATAATATATAAATATATAACACAAAACACACATACATAGATACACAATTTATATTATTATTATGAAATGCAAATGTTTTGAAAACAGAACAGAAGTTACAAAGGAGAAGAGATAATATAGAATATATAAGAGAAGAGAAAATAAATAATATATAGATAGAATATATAGGAAGAGAGATAATATAGAATATAGAAATAGAAAATAAAAGAGAGGAGATAATATAGAGTATAGAAATAGAATATATAAGAGAAGAGATATTATAGAATATATAGATAGAATATATATAGGAGAGGAGATAACATAGGATATATATACAGAATATATAAGAGAAGAGATAATAAAGATTACATAGATAGAATATATAAGAGAGGAGATAATAAAGAATATATATATAGATAGAATATATAAGAGATGAGATAATATAGACTATATGGATAGAATATATAAGAGAAGAGATAATAAAGAATAAATCGATAGAATATATGTAGGACAGGAGATAACATAGGATATATATAAAGAATATATAAGAGAGGAGATAATAAAGAATATATAGATAGAATATATATAGGACAGGAGATAACATAGGATATATATAAAGAATATATAAGAGAGGAGATAATAAAGAATATATAAAGAGAGGAGATAATAAAGAATATATATATATATATAAATAGAATATATATAGGAGAGGAGATAACATAGGATATATATACAGAATATAAAAGAGGGGAGATAATAAAGATTACATAGATAGAATATATGAGAGGAGATAACATAGGATATATATAAAGAATATATAAGAGATGAGATTATAAAGAATATATAGATAGAATATGGAATAAATAGTACAGAGGAAGATTTTCATGGGTCAGCACAAGGCTGCTATCCAGCTGCATGGAAAATTGGATTTAAAGATTATAATGCACAATATAATAAAAAGTCACCAAATGTAAATTCCATGTGATACATGCAACATCAGAACAATAAATGTAACAAATAAAAATGTTTGAGGAAATGATTAGATGCGGAGATATGGAGGAGCTGGCTGACAATTATTGGATTCCATCATTCCATAGAAGAATATTAGGAAAATGAACCGGTCAGACTGACACTGAGCAATTATTAAGTGATGAGGTTCATTCACCTTGTGATGCAGTGTGGTAATACCCATTTGACCAAACCTACGGCCCCTTTATAGCACCTTGTGGGGTGTTGTAGTGTGTGACGTTCCACTCTACATTCAAGTATTGGGTTTCTTTTTACAATGGATGGCACCACAATGTATTGAACAAGTGTTGGTCTGCTTTGTGGAAATGCGTGAATGGGCCCTAAATTGTGCTTTGGCACTGGAGCATTGTGATAATGAATGGGTTGCTGCAACACTAGACCATGCACATGCCATGCCTTGGCGCATTATTGCCATGTATCCATAATAGCAGCCTATATAGCGGTAATTACACAATAACACACTGTTGTCTGTCGTTGGGTTTTCAATAATGCACAAATATTCTGCACCTTGTGGCCGCAGCAAAATAAAGGGGACCAGTCCCTGAATGTATAGAATGTAGCTGTGTATTGTTCCATTGTAACAATAATCCAGAAATAGTCAGTACATGTTATTGTTAGAGAATTGCTGTATTTCCTTTGTAGCTTTTACATTAGGCGGTGTGTAGTATGACACGGGGGGTACGTGCTCTGCACCCCTCCTCCACTCACCACTGTTCCCCATGTTGTCAGTTGATACAAGTTTTCCTAATCACAAGCTTATCTGTCTCTTATGACATTAATGACGTTGTCACAGTTTCCAATGTTCGCTGGAACATTGACTGTTTGTTTATTTGGTTAGCTATGTGATGTATCGGGCGTAGAATCTCAGAACATGAAATCCGTACCTCGCTGCGAGCCAGACTCGTATGATGCAGCCTTATCTGAGCCAAACAGCCTTCCTGTCCATCCGTCAGGAAGAGACCCAGCTTTTCAAACAATGAGCTGTTCTAACTCTTCCCAAAATAACCCGCCAGCGCCTGTTTGGAAGGGAGCAGGTGAAGGGAGTGTATGCGGCCATCTCTCTGCAGAAGTTTTATATAATGTTGTTGGGGTTTAAGAACTCATATAACGATCTTTGGTTTCCTACCACAAATACAGCAAAACCACCACTGCCCATCCTTTAGTTAGTTCCCCAGCAGGACCACAATGATGACCTGACTTTTATTGACTGTATTTGAGTGATATAACTTGGTCACCAATTGTCCTCCAACCTGAGGTCGGATAGTGAAGGGGGAGCAGCACACGGATACGCTCACTCCTCTAGTCACATGGATGGGATGACAATTCTGACATTTTGGTTGTCTCTGGTTTGTGGTGCTGGCCCATTCTTGGAATATCTAGATCAGCAGTGGCCAACCGGTGGTCCGCAGAACATTGTTGGGTCATGAGAACATTTTGGTGGTCCATGGCTCCGGCCGGTGCGCCCCCAGCAGAGTCAGGAGAAGGACCCCACTGGGGGGCGCACCGGCCGGAGCCACAGACCATGTCCTCTGTATGGATCACAGGCTCAGGGCAGTGGGGGGGTTGTGTTTTGGACACAAGCTCAGACCTGCTATGGGAGAGTGACCGAGTTCTGGCATCATGACGTCACCCTGGGGGGAAGTTTCTTCTCCTTTGAGTGACACACGGCTCCCCAGGCATGCGTAGTCTGGAGCCCTTAGGTTTAGTAGTCTGTAGGTCCGAAAAGGCTGGTGACCACTGATCTAGATGGCCCTTGCAGGTAGTGGTGACCTGTGAACTGGAGGGCTAAAAAAAGCCTTAGCAAACTCCATTGGATTGTACGTGATTACCTGCGCCCCGTATTCGTGTCCTCCTAGATTTTCTAACCAAAATAGTGCCATATTTCTCATAAAATTGGACTTGGGCACACTAAGCTGAACCAGGGAACCAAGGTTGCCAATCGCATACTGTCATTGCTCTGACTAAGAACTGCGATATTAATACACAGCGGTAGAAGAAGATCGATCAGATCGGAAAGGGAAACAAGAATGCTTGATAAATGTTTATGAACAAAGCCAACTTCCTGCCAAGTGACCCCATTGGTAGAATGAGCTTGAATGAGCATTTTGGAATAAAGTCTGATATCATGGAAATTAGGTAATGCACAACATATAAAAAGAGCTAATAACACAAGATCTCCTCAATTCAGTTCTTTCTCATACATACAAATTACAACTTACAACTCAGGACACCTCAATACCATATTTTATTGCTAAATGGGAAAGAGACCTTGGAGTTAAATTTACCCAAGAACAAATAGAGTGTATGTTATATTACGGACATAGA
>NC_092863.1:1303502-1324129 GCF_032062135.1 Pyxicephalus adspersus
TATATATATATATATATATATATATATATATATATAAAAAAAAAAAAAAAAAAAAAAAAAGATCTCCTCAATTCAACCCAGGAAGAAGACATAGGGGCAAAATAATTAAAAATGAAATGAAAAGTCTACAAATGTAATCCTGGAATTGTTTGGAAATCCATACATGAATCTCTTTCTGTCTCTAAAAAAGTCTGAAAAACGGGTGAAGTTGTAAAAAAAAGAAGAGGGGGCACGGTACTGGCCATGGCGAGCGCGCATCATTGATATGTAATCGTGGCAGAAAGGGGAAGAAACTTCTCCCAGCGTGACGTCATGATACCAGAACCTGCCCACTATCCCATTGGTCTGAGCCACAACTTGCCCACCACCCTGAGCCTGTGTCCTGCAATTCTATACGGGAGACATGATCCATGGCTCTGCCCCATTGTCCTTCTCTTGACCCCGCAGGGGTGCGGACCAGCCAGAGTCTTGGACCACCAAAGAATTATTTGCAAAAAAAGAGTGGGCACGTTTGCCCATTCCCGAAAAAAGTGAGGGCACCCTGCTTGAAAATATGAGTGATGACCAAATTGCCCCAAATTGTAGATAAAATTGCCCCATTGCTAGAGTTTGGCTTCCCATGGCCTTCCCAGCTATAGAATGGCCTCCCATGGGAACACAATATTGTTCTGTATTTTAATGTACACAAACAATACCTTTATCCCCCAAAGGCCACAGATGGATGAACGCTTTTACAGACACAATCTGCCATTGTCAGAGAGGATCCGAATGAAGGTTTCCTCATCTGAGGGCTATAACTGCTATCGGAGATCTGCAGAGGAATTCTAATTCTTGTTCAACAGGAAGGTCCAGATGCTGCAGAGAATCCCAGAAGAGGAAGTGACCCCATTCCTGGAGTGTAAGCTTTCTAGTACAATGCCATATTCTACATCTGGACTTATATCGGGCTTGGTATTACCATAGAATATGCAATGTTTGTTAGAAGCACCGTTCAAGGAGCCATGGATTTCACGGATGAAAACCTCAGATATGAAAGGCTCTGAAATGAATGATTTGGTTTCCTGGGATTTCTCTAAGTCACAAGAAAAAAAACATTGCCGTTCTAATCTATACTTCCCTACTTTGATGTTCATGAAAGATGGGTGACTACCAGATCCGGAAGAGAGTGAGAACAAATCTCTTCCTTTGTTTTACAAAATTGGAAACAGTTGCATGACAATCTTCCTGTGGATCAGAGCAGCTCACAAAGCACAATATACAACAAAAACTTTACAACCTATATAATATGTAATCATCCTTTGTGTTCTATACATGGAAAGCATATCCGAGCCTCCATACCATTACTTCTCATATTATATAGTTACAAAGTTCCATGTCCATCTGCTGGGACAAGGCAAACATTTCCAATAAACAATTGATAAACCATAGCTATAGATTATAAAATCTTAATATTCAGCTTTTCCAATGAATAGAAGCTCTGCTATGTCTAGTACACATATTTCATAAATAGAAAGACCCCAATATGTGGAATAATATACAACAGCTGTATGTTCTGTGTATAATAAATAGATTGCGTGTCCAGTATGTAATATCAGATATCTTTCACCAACTAATATTGAGAATGAAAGAAGTCCATGTCCATTATGTAATAGGCATGATAATATCCAAGCCGCCACCATATGCATGGAACAAATCATATAACAGACCTATCTGGGCAGTGCAGTCCCTACATATTAACGTGCAATTACTGTGTACCCGGACCATGCAGCCCTATATATGTGGACCAGAACAGACAATGTGCATTAAACAATGGGAAAGCTCTGTATCTAGACCAGCCATTCTCAACCTGGGTTCCATAGAACCTTGGGGTTCTTCCAATGGTTGCTGGGGCTTCCTCGATCAATGGTTGATTGACCTTGAATTTGATAATGCCTGCATAGTTCTGGAGCCAATACCGCTTGGGTCAGGCAGCTGCACGATCTTGTCTAATGATGATCATTTAATTATATTTTTTGTTGTTTATTAAGGTGGTATTCCATTCATCACTGTCAAGTAATTCTATCCTTTGCTAACCAATTTAGGGGGCTTTTTCCCCCCTGACCTCCATAAATTGGTTTTAGCATAGGTTCCCTAAGACATGAAAATTATTTTAGAGTATAGGAATTAAGAAAGGTTAATGAAGACCAGGGGTCGGAAAAGTCCAGCCTAGCTAGTAGTCTGTTCCGGCCTAACACCCCCTTGGTCGATCCGGCCTAATCCTGACTGGTAAGGGTTGGCATCCCACGGCTCCGGAGCCACATGCAGGGCTAAGGGGACATTCCCTCTCCTCCATATGCATTGCGGAGGAAAGGGATTTCCTTTCAGGGGCGTTCCTGGTGGAGGGTGTAGCCATCAGCGTGGGATTTGAGAGAGAGTCCGGCCTAGTGTGCCAAAAAAGTTTGCTGACCCCCGATCTAGACAATACAAGACTCCAAAATTCTGCAAGTAATAGAACAGAGCAGTTGCAGAATACAATGGTGATCTCTAGATCTAGGCCATGTATTGCTCTGTATTTTGTAAATAATTGAACACACCATAATGGGGTAGCTCATAACTCAAAATCTAGACCACCAAGTCCTAAATATTTAACATAGAACAGAACGTGTGCAGTGTACAAAAGGGGGCCATGCAGCTACCTGTATTCTGCATCCAATAAAACAGGCCATATAAAATAAAACAGAACATATGCAATATACAAAAAAAACAGCACTTTATCCAAGCTTATCCAAGCAATCATAAAATAATGGGACAAATTCAGTGGGGGAACCTCGCACCAAGCCATGCAGTCCACCTATATTCAGTATACAATAGCACAGACCATGTGTAATATAAAATGATGGAGTTCTGATTGCAAGGCATGGAGTCCACGTACACAACAGACCATTTCCAGTATTCATTGGGGGATCTCTAAACCCAAGGCATGGAGTCCACCAATATATCACCTCAGTACACATTGATTATTTCAAGTATATAAAAAAATTTCACTTCGTTTTTTGGAACTTTATGGTATAAATTTCATCAAAATATACAACCTGGCCCCAATCATTGTATCAATCAGGTAAAAGTCTGGAACTAAACAAAATGTGATTCTCACCCTGATGGCTTTCTGGTGCTGAACCGTCAACATCTGTGTACTCCACTTCATGGTTCTGCTGGTTGTTTCCTGGAGGAAGAAGATGGAGCCGGTGTTAAGGTGGAAACCATAGTGCTAAAATTGCAAGAAAATATTATTTGTATTTCATGCAACTAAAAGAACACAGGATTTTCTGGGAAAATACTTCCTGGAGTAACTTCTTCTCTGCTTCCTGCCCAGACTTCCAGGGTCGGTATCAATGTGTTGGCTTTTTTAACAATAGGCAATAAGTCATTGGTGGGCTTGTCTGGGAAATTCTCTCCGACATTACACGCTGGGTTCCCAGTTCATGACCGTACAGCCATGTCTGAATGAAAGCCAGAACACCCCAGCAAGCTCCCAGTCCCAAGCCTTCATTCTGAGTTCTGAATGCATCTTTTATAAGTGATAGGAAAATGAAAGATTGAGGGGATTTTGTTGTAAAGTTGTTTAACAGTAAAGTGACTTGAAAACAAGAAAAGTGTCAAGCAGCAATCTCCATATACTAAGAAAGTTTCTAAAACACGAGATAAAACGTCATTCATACCGATGTTGTCCTCTGCCGTTTTCAAGATATGTAGTTCTTCTTCATTCTGTACACTACCTGCAATGAAAAATATAAATTTGTCTACAATCTATGATTCTGTACATCAGTGGTTTGGAAATGTTTATTTCTGAGGAAAGAACTCCAGGTTGTAGTACAGCTATTAATGGAGAACAAGTTTTGAATTTGCAGCATCAACATTTAATAGTACTGCTGGCCTTCACTGATGTCGGGGACGATTTCTCCTTGCATCTGCTGTGACCCTTGTTCTGACCCCAGCCATGGGTACAATTAGAAATCAGATGGCCCCAGTCAACTTTTTACTACCCCCAAAGAAAACATAGCACCCTAACTACTGTTTTATGCATGGGGACCCCTCTGGGTCATGTGGCCCAGTCTAACCAGTCCTAAATATTACTCAATTAGTCAAAGTATAGTTTTATACGATAGTATTTCCACCATCATCCCCCTTCACCATTCGTTCCAAACCCAATATAAATTGGAGTGAAATTCTTGATGACGGGACACGGGAAGAGATGAATAATTTAGGCAGCTTACCAAAATACGAGTCATCAGTTTTTTTAACGTCCACCGCTGACTTCTCACTGCTGGAATTGATGGCCTTTGATGATCTGGAAAACAAAAGGCCATTTCAGTGGAAAACCGGCTAAAATTGGAACCCAAGATGAGTTCAATGATAAAAAATAAAGATCTCAAAGAAAAAAACAAAAAACTGTATGACGTACCTTGATGTGTTAGTTGTAATGCTTTTCCCTGTAAAAAAGGAAAAAGAAAAGATGGTGAGAACTGAAAGAAGGTCACTCTAAAACTCAAAGGATGAAAAATGTGGGTAATCCCTGATCCCTCTCACGCTGTATCAGTCTCTAGTAAGACATTCTCTAATCCACTCCAATAACCATCGTCTAGCAATTGTAAGCAACCATTCATAACTCTCCAACCATCAGGCCCTACAGCGGGGGATATTAAACCGTTCCCTATGGAGCCCCCAGGCACCTTTTAACTCTATGGTTTAAGGAATCCTTACCTTTTCTCTTTTTGTCCAGGTATAAGTACAGGGAGATACCTAGGGCGGCAATGATAATGAAAAAGACGAAACCACCAATTATGCCCTTTTTCCATCTGGCAAGGACGGCTGCAAAATAGAAACACCAAGATAAGGTCCCACTGCATCAAATCTAGAAATAATCATTAGTATTGATATATTAGTCAATCATTACACATGCTTTTTTATTGCATCTGTATGGGATATTATATGTGCATGTCTGTGATCTATGGTTTCCAATTGTCTTGCACCTTCTAGACGGGTACGGGTGGTATCTAAAATCTCTTGGTGATTCCACTAGGCCGTGTCTCTGCTCCCCCCATAATGTTGTACATTTTTGCAGCAAGAATGACCAAATATTTCATTCTACGCTTTGGAAACCCAATGGTCATGGAAGAGCCCACTGGGAATTAGTGAAAATTAGCCCCATCATTTAGATTTGTAATGGTGGTGGACTTTGGAATTCCAGTAAATTTTTGGTGCAGATTACTTTTAAGGCCCATCTAACATGACATGAATTTTGTGTGTTTTTAGGACTGTGGTGGAGACATTAAACTAAATTGTCTAGAGATCCTACTAAACCTTGTAAAATGCTGTGGGATAACTTAAACCCTAACACTACATAAAGTATGAGAAAACAAATATATACCGGACCTTTTACATCCATGGACCCACTCCTTACATTCTTGTGGGCTTTGTTGGAAGCAGTACAGAAGTAGGTGCCGTCACTTTGTTTGGTGAAAGGATTTACAATGAATTGAGCGCTCATTTTGTTAGTTATGGTCTCATTCCTCAGCAGGATCTCATTGCCTTTCTTGACATAGAAATCGATGGAGATGGGCAGAGTTCCATATTCTACCCTACAGATCAAGGATAGCTCGGCCCCTTCTTCTACTTCTCCATTTGGTGGTATAATGGCAAGGCTCACTCCTCTGACGGGGGCTGCATGGAGGAAGAACACAAAACGAGACCAGTGGTGAGGAGGACATAGATTGAGTTTCCGAAAACAAATCCCATTGGCATTATCTAATGTTTTACATTCTTAAACATCTGAACTTAGTAGATCTCTAATATCTGTCCTCTAGTTTGATGTCCCATCTGGCAGTTATTCGCCAACCACCTGAACAGCAGCGACTTTCCATTAGAAATTGGAAGGCTGGACTAGGCTGGTGAAGAAAATGATCTCAGTCTGGACTAGCCTATGGTTTCTTATGTTATAGGAATCTACCTACATAGGCTTCTTTTATCCATACAAGTCATGGCACAGCAAAAGCAACCTGAAGCAGCTGAGAAGTAGGCAACCTGCAGGTCCAATGTATGTGCAGGAACTCAAAAGAACTTCAGAAGAACCAAAACTGATCTTTAAAGCAAAGCAAACCATACGTGTCCATCTTCACAAGCCCTAAGTATCTCATCTGTGCAAGCAATAGGTAAAAACTCTAGATCAGCTAAAAGTTTCTCCCAATTCTTCTCTGAAATGGTGTGAAATGCAAAAAACACATACCAATAACTGTGACATTGAGAACTTCACTGTATGCGCTGGACTTGTGGTTCCTGTTGGAGGCGTGACATTTGTACTGTCTCAAATCTTGGTGAAACTTGGTGGTGTTCACAGTAAATACGGCCTCTCTGCTATCTATCATTTCCTTCCTCCCAACCATTTCTCCGCCTCGGTACAGGGTATATATGATGGGAGGGGTTCCAGATGGAGACTTGCAGGTTAGTGTTAGGATGTCCCCAAGGACGACCACTATTTTGTTGCCCCTAAAAATTTGCTTCAGCTCAGGTTTTGCAACTGCAGCTGATGGAGAAAAGTCAATGTTAGAGGTTTATAATCTAACAAGGCAGACTGTAGATATATTAGCTTCTCACCATACTCACCATAAATCTTTACGGGAACCGGCTCACTGATCTTAGTTATGTTGCCGATTGTGACTTCACACGTGTAGTTTCCACTGTCTGTTGCCCTCAAGTACAACTGGAATCTTCCACCCCTTTGCTTTTGTTTAAGCTGTACTTTGTTGACTTTTAAAAAAAAGTCTTGTTTACGGGCTTCCTCGAAAGACAAGCCGGAAACAGAACATTCAAAATTTACCAAATCTCCATCATTGATGTACTGAGTCACATTGCTTCGCTTCAGTGTTAGACGAGGAATTGAAAACAGTTCTAGAAAACAATAAAAATGCATTGTTGGTAAGTAATTAAACTCATACGATATATTATTATATTCTAATAATCCTTAACCTCCAAAAACAAAAGAAAAAACTTTGGAATGGTAAAAAGATAAAAGGCCATCTAACACTTGCTGTAGTAAACATGGCTGAAGAAGATGTGGCCATCCATGGTCTTCTAATGGAATGTGGTGACCAACAAACTTATATGGAAATCCACAAAGCTTGACAATTATTAAAAAGTGCAAGAAGAGATTAAGAAAAGCACTCTGTTTATGTAAAGTGGCCACATAACATTAGAAAAAGATTGTTGTATCTTTCTAGGAGAACATTTATTCATTACTGGTTGGAATATGTTTGGATTTCAGCTCAGGATGTTATCTCTGAGTACATCTCAGCCAAGCAAACAACAACACTGGAAACCTTACATCATTTTTTTATGGATGAAGTAATCCACCACATCCAGAAGTTTAAATAAAATGGAAGTTGGGTTCCAAGAGCCTATCACTATTTAGATATATAGAAAATGGAATTGGAAAATTGACGGCACCAGTCACTCAGGTCACCAACCCTGTGAGGGTCTACAGAAAACTGATGGAACATGATGTACCTTTCACGTTGATCGTGGTAATGGTGGTTTTCGAGGCTGTTCTTCCCTCTGCTTTACATGTGTAGTTGCCCATGTTGGCCACAGTTGCCACCTGAGAATAAGTCAACCTTCCTGTGGTGGAAGACTGTAAAATTTGGTTGCCCTTCTGTAAGGTAATAGTCACTTCCTCGGGACGTATGTGTGAAACCAGGACTGTGCACGTCACCTCCATGATTGATCCTTCAGTAAAATTGTTAGCTGGATGAACATTGATAGTTGGTGTGCCAAATGGCTCTGTAGGAAAACCAAAAACACAATGTGTGAAGAATTGATAACAAGCTTATGAGCAGGATAGTGCTATTGAGGGCTGAGCATTATTTGTTTTATTATGTTTTTACAGTTGACATACTATATTTAGGACCACATGGATCTATTTGTCTTATTTTCATTTATGGATTTTTCCACTGGGACATTTCTATTCCAGTTCCACACTCAACATCGAGAGAGAAAGTGGGAAGAAATCTCCATAATTATGGTATGGGTAACCATGGATGGAACGGACTCTTCTCTGTTAGAGTTTATTGCTATCTGTGGATTTCCCTTCATTTTCCGTTCTATCTGACACAGGTCAAAGGTTGATGGAGGGCTTGCCTATCACACACTAACTAAACCAAAAAATATAAATTTGCTATTCAGGGGTTTGTAGTGTTGGAAGGGTCAGCAGGTTCCAGCAGGTAAACCCCCAATACCATCTACATACCTCAGCCTTGGGATCTAACCATCTGAATGCCTAGTTTCATAAAGGGTAAAGTGGGGGCTGGTGGCATAGTTTGCCTAAATAATTCCAAGGAATGTAAGCCATGATTGAACCTTCTGGATGTCATCCAAAGATTTGGGTAGATATAAACTTTATGGTCTTCTGTAAAAATGCAGTAGAAGAAAAGAAGCACCTACCCACCACGGTCACCATCTGTCTCATACTTGGGGGTGATTCTGGCTCATCATCTATCATCAGCTGTACGGAGCACTCAAACTGCAGTATGCTCTCCCCTTCTTTGATCACAAAGGTAGTTTCCATATTATTCTTGTTGGATTGCCTTTTTTTGGGAGATTCTCTCTCCTTGCTGATCTTGTAGAAGTAGAAAAACATAGGGGGGTCTTCATTTGGTGCTTCACACCTGACTGTAATTTCATCTCCTTCCGAGACCTCCCTCTTTGATACGCTAATTACAGGAGGCAAAAGCCCTTGGAGAGAAAAAAGAAGAATTGGTTTTAAACCATCATGGCAGCTGTTTCTTTGAGCGTGCATGTCAAGAAATGTCTGTGTGTGGAGGAGATTGTCACCAATAGACAGTCATTATACCAAAATATATCAGACTAATGTAAAAGTTAGCTAATTTCCAGGTCCAATTTGCACCCCATTTTGCCCCTGATTTACCAAGTTTGTGTGTTTCCACTTATTCTTTTATTGGAGGCATTGCTATGGTGAGTTCTATGCTATGAACCTGTACACATCAACTAGGAAAATCTTATTAGCAACCATTGGAGTTTGGGTGCCCTGTATTTGTAAGAGGACAGCCTGGACTTACCGGTGACCTTCACTTTTATTTCAGTGCTCGTCTTCTGTTTCTTGTCCACAGAAATTTGACACTTGTAGAGACCGGACCGGGACACGCTGGCATTTCGAATAATGTAAATGGCATGATCATTGGTGGTGGTGACATTGTAGATCAGATTGTCGTCTTTAAAAAAGTAGAACGTACTGTTCAGCTCAAAGCCCGCAGTCTTGGCAATGTCTGCTGAGCAAGTCAACCGTAGATTTTCACCATTTTTTAGTGTGGTGGAGGGACGAGATTGCAGTTCAATCTTGTTTATGGAGAAGTCTAAATAAGAAAACATACATATTAGTAACATATGTTATATTGATCATGTTCAGGTGCCATTGGCTGGGCCAAGGTGATGCCATGCACATGTGATAAGTGACTGTGAATAGAGAAGGGAGAAGACATGGTGGACCTCAGATGTCTCGAAGAATGGCAGCTTTTGACTTTTGTCACTTGCCGTCTAAGATATTAGAGTGTTTTTCAAAGCCAGTCACTCCTAACATTTTATCTTTGACCCTTACCATGTCACAGGTCCGCAGAATAAATACAGGTAGGTGGCACACATGGTTCTAAGGCTGTTTTACATGATTTGAGCTACACCAACAAAAGCAGCCGGTGAATAATGGCCTACATGACTATTACAGTTACCTGTACTCGTCTCTCCATCAAAAAATTCAGACAGTAGACCTTTAGGTTTAGAACATATTTAAAACCCAAACCAAAAAAGTCAATATTACAGCTTACAAGTCCTTGGATGTGGTGGCTACATTGGATTTCTCTACTCAGTGTGCAGTAGCACATTCTGCCCTGACAATATTCACTGACTGGGTGTTATATAAATTGGGGTTTGACCCCAGGTTGCTCTTCTTATTTGGACTACAGACACCTCCTCCTCTTGGCTTATCTCTATTACACAGAGGGTGCTTTCCTCACATGCACGATGGACAGCTAGGAAGGCTGATATCAATGTTTGCTATCTCATTTTAGTGCCAAGACATCACAAAGTACCTACATCAAAAGTCCAAGCTGCAACATATTCTATTTTTCTTTATGGATATTTTATGGATATCCTGCAATCATCCCAAGGAACAGGAGCATTTCATTTCTCTTTGTATGTAACATGCATTCACTAGACACAAATATTTTTAAAGCAATTGAAATAAGAACAAAGAGAACAAGACGGAGCACTGCTATGGTGAATCTAACGCACACACACAGATGTCAGTGTTATAGAGTGAATCAGTGGAAAGACACAAATACTGGAATACTGGTGAATGGTTCTGAATGGTGAAGAATGACAACTCCCTATGTCTGCTCCGACTCCTCGTAAAATACGTTATCATGACATTATTTACCCGCCGTCACCCATATGTGGTCAGGATATGCGGACCATGACAGGTTCAATGATAAAAGCACATATAACACACAAAATGATCTATACAGAGCCGTGTACTCACTGACAAGTTCTCCGCAGACCATCCAGGCTGGAAAAACAAAAAGAGACGCAATTATTTCCCAGGAAAAACAGTTGTTACCTTTTTTCTCATTCTGCTGGACAATACTTACGAGTCAGAAGTAGGATTACCGACAAATACATGTCGACATTGGAACGGACGCCCCCTTCTTTGTGACTGTAAAGAAAAAAGACCCCCAAAATTCCAAGCAAAAAAGTGCAAAAAAGTGCACAGGTTCCAGTTGGGAAAACGCAGGTGGCTTCAATGGTGCTAGCAACGCCTTTGAGTTGTTTAATGGCCGAGACTAACTCATTGTCTGAATCCCAGCGCAGGTCCGGGGAGGCAAATGATGTGGGAATATCTCGGCTCGCAGGCAGACACAGGAGGAAGTTAGGGAAACGACACTTTTCCTGCCTTGGTCCTTAAGAAGTGCACTCAAACAATGCGATAATGACCTGACGGGTGCTGCAAGGGATGTGAGCTCTGATTAACTCTGATGAGGATGGCAGGGATTGCCAGTAACCCATTAGCAGCTGGAGAGGTGCCTTGGCTAAGGGGCGGAGGTGGCGTTAGGGGCTGAACCGGAAAACGGGCCAGTACATTATGAAATAATGCCATATATAGCTTGGAGGCCCATTGTTAGATATCCTCACCATGGGCCGATGCATCAATCACTGACATCCTCCTAGAAACAATCCACTATTGTACAAGGCTAAGGTTTCTATATGTTGTACAATTTATAATGTGCTATAATACATCCTTTAGGGTTCTTTTTTTAGGAAAATAAAAAACAAAAAAGGAATTTGGAAACCCTAAGCTTGATTATGCAGCCCAGGGGGGCAGCTACCCTCCTAGGAGCCCATGTCCCTTTCTTGGTACCCAGCAGCATAAATGGCAACCCAATGAGAAAGCTGAAATATACAAATGGATGTCTATCTGTAATCAATAATACAACTTTAAATGAATTAATAAAATCCAAATGAATTAATTAATTAATCAATCACTGAGGTTTGTGTTGAGGTATCTGTCACTGGGGTCTGCATTAGGGGTGTCTCACTGAGGGGTCTGCACTGAGGGTCTGTCACTGAGGGTGACAATGGGGTCTGTCACTGAGGGGTCTGTCACTAAGGTCTGTACTGGATGTTTGTCACCAAATGGTTAATCACTAAAGTTTGTGTTGAGTTATCTGTCACTGGGGTCTGCATTAGGAGTGTCTCACTGAGGGTTTGTCACTGAGGTTAGCAATGGGGGTTTGTTTAGAGGGGTCTATCACTGGGGTCTTCACTGAGAGATCTGTCACTGGGGTCTATTATGGGGGTATGTCACTTAAGGCTGTATCACTGAGACCGGCAATGGGAGTCTATCATTAAAGTTTGCACTGGGTATCTGTCACTGAAGAATCTATCATTAAAGTCTGTATTGGGGTTCAGTCCCTACAGTCTGGACTGAGGGGTGTTTTGACACAGAGGAGTTGATCACTGGGGCCTTGACTGAAGATGTTTGTCACTCCCAAAAACATACTGGTAGGTAAATTGGCATTTTCTCAGTTTGACCTTAGGCTATGTGCAGAAAATATGACTATTGTAGGGGCATTCTTTTCATCTTGTTATTTTGGGGTGGAGTTCTGCTTTAGCCCCAGAACCCCCCGTGATTGGGTATAGAGAACCATCTCCAATAGCTATATAAAACAATTTCTCCTGACATCATGTTGCATTCAGTTACTCAAACCTATCTGACATGGCCAAGTATCCAAGAATACATTTTATCATCCAAAGCCTGCTTATGTCCAAATGTGCCTTGTCCTGTCATGAATTTCTCTCAGCAGCCATTTGTAGGCTCTGTTGTGTGCTGTGACAGCTCATGGAGGGCTCCGGGTTTTTTTCTATATGAGATTCGATTGTGAAACCATAAAAAAGCAAAAGTGTAAAAAAACTAATGACATCTTATAAGACTTTGATCAATTGATTGTGCTTCTGGTCAAACACATGACATCTTTGTTTTCGGGTTGGATAGCGGGTATTGAGCGCCATCTACAGGTGTATTTGGGGGAATGAATTATAACTGGATAATTCCACAGACTTCTTGTTAGATGAACATGGTGTCCAATCTTTTTATTCTCCCGTACATCGCTACAATGAGTTTGTGTCAGCAGTGTGTAGGGGATGGAATCATAAATATATAAAACCAATTGTGGGGTATGGGAATAAATAGAAAAGCCACACACTCATGAAGGGGCAAGCTAAGAAGACCCCATATTTCTCCCTAACTTTATCCCGGTCGACCCTGAATTTTCAGAACTTATCCGACAACACCGCCACCAAACTGCACACCTGAGCTGCCTGCACCCAAACTACAACCACCTGGCACCCAGCACCCGTCTCAGGTCATTTCGGATGTCTGCAGGTAAATAGGAAGCCTAGACTGCGACTACCAACAGCATGTAATAATACTAAAGTGACATTTCATATTGATTCCTGGATGCTGTGATCTTTGTTATCAGGCATTGGATGCCATTTGCTGCGAAGAATAAGTGCTGCGGTCTGCTCATTGCAAATCATTTTATTCTAAAGTTTGTCCCCCTCATAATTAACAAATGAATGAGTTCTCATTTCATTTATGTCCATTATATTACAACTAGGGCTACAGGAAAGGAAGGAAACAAAAACATTTGTAAAATTCAATTTATTTTAAAATCATCAGATTTGCAAAAACAGGATTAGCTCAGAGAAGAAGCAAAGAAAGCAAAATGCGGTTTATTAAAGCGTAACAACAGGACAAGTTTTTGATTTTTAAATATAGAACCTTTTAGATTACAGAGCGCTGTTAGTAATAGGATGGGAATACAATATATATATAATTAGTAAATATGTTCGTAATAACAGAGCATTACAGAAATGATTAAAATAAAACATTCTTTACCTGCAAATGGACATTCTATTCTCCATGCAATGCAGAAGAATAATGGCGTGGAATATTAAGCCAAATCACGCTTTGAGTGGTTGGCTACTTGGCAGTTATCAGTTTGTGTCATTATAAATGAACTAGCTGGAGAAGAGTGATAGGGTGAAGGACGGATTCATGGTGCCCCTGTAGTGTCTTGGTACCCAGATCCCGGGTAATATTGGCATGATTGGTGATTTTCAGCACTTCAACACCTCAAAGGGCAAATTATCTGCATGTCCTACACCAGAGGTCAGCAAACCTTTTTGGCCACTAGGCCATTTCAGGGGTAGGAAGGGGCACATTAGGCCGGACTCTCTCTCGAGTCCTGCCCTAATGACTCCACCCCCACCAGAAACGGTCCCTGAAGGGAAACCCCTCTCCTGCGCAATGCATACAGAGGAGAGGGAATGTTCTCCATTTATTTCTGCCGGCAGTAAATAAAAAGGGAGCCACTGGAGTTTGCTGACCCCTGTCCTAGACAGACAGAGGTGGTTGCCATTTCCCTATTCCAGTTAGTTATGCAGTTTAAGCAATGCTGGTAGCTCATCATATATATATAACATATAGAGTGTTCATGTCTGGGAGATGGCCTAGTCAATGAATGCAATGATCCAAAGTCTGTGACAATGAGTAGAGGGTGACCATTGTAAAGGTGAAGATCAAATAAAATGCATTATGTTAAATCTGATCTGAAGTAAAGCAAATGTTCACAAATATAGAAGTAGAAAGAAACCCCTCACTGGATAACACATTCTGCTTCACTGCCAAGAACAGAAATGCCGAGATCCTCCCCAAGTCTCAGCCCGGTGCCTAAGACTTTGACCTCCACCCCATCCACTCCAGCTGACACCCCAGTGTCCACTCCAAGGCCAAGCTTAGCCCTAACCGGGCCAGCGGTGGCAGAGACGCTACCTAATTCTGCCTGGGCCATGGCAGAAACTCCGATCACACTGGCTTCAGCTCTAGCAGAGGCATTTGGACCTTTAGCTTCAGCATCAAAAACACTGAATTCTGCACCAGCCCTGCCAACCCCGGCCTCAGCGTAGGCCCCGGCCTTTGGGATCCTCTTCATGGGTTCATCTACAAATCCTGTGGCGTATGTTCCCGTGCGGGCGTACAAGTCTTCCGCGTATGCATTGGGTCTTCTGTCAAATGTGTCAATCATTTTAATGACATTCGATGGTCTAATTTCCAAAGATTTATTCATTACCTGTTGACAGAAATGTATATTTACATGGAGTAATTATTATCAGACCGGTGTGTGTAGGGACGGGTTTCAGGTGCTATAAGATACTCATTGATGGTGGTTCACCATGTGGGACCCAACTAGCAGTCAAGCCTAACAACAAAGGGCAAATAGGGAAATACCCTGATCAAGTACAATTCTAGGAGATGTTTTACCTAGTGACTGGCATTTCTGTTCATCCAGAATAAATACATTCACCCATCACCCCTCCTCACTGTAGATTTCCCTGTCCTAACACAATGTTTATAAGTACTATATGTACTTACAGGATAGTAATATTGAAACTTCTGTATTATCTAAATGTTAATAATCTGAAGATACAAATTTAGATCTTTACAATATGCCAATAATCTATATTAATTACTATATATATTAATCTATGTATATACAGAGCTGTGCATGTAATGCTCAATGTACATTCAACCAAAGTCCGAGATAATACAGGTCATTTGTTATACTGCACATCTGATGCTAATGTTTAAATATTTACACCCATGAAGATCAAACAGTTTTGAATACAAATCAGTCATTCTGTAAAACGTATTACAAAGTATTATTATATATACCCAAAAGTTCACCAAAAGCAAATCCCAATGCAAAAAGCAAAGCAAATAGAGATGTTTGCTGCATTAATAACACAGCAATTCAGTTTATAAATTGTACAATGAATTCCCACTCCTGACATTATAAGTTACATCTGTAATATTGGCATAGGAAGCATTGGTGTGATCTGTAAGGAATGGGCTTGTATATCTCTTACCGGTGTATATTGGGGCGCAGGTATCTCCTAGATGATGTAAATGTATGCCGCACAGCCTGCAATGGATAAAACAATACCGGGTCGGTTCTGTACCCAGCATAGCCAGTAGAAGGTTTGTGATACTTACAAGTTATTGTGAGTGATGTAAATATCGTCCAGATTCTGTCTCTCTTGTAAAGAAAGTTCTGTGAATGTGAACAGCTCTGGGGGTATTTATTGGCTGTGTAGCTTAGAAAGTGAAACTATTGGTAACTTTTGTGCTATATTTACTGAGATGAACTCATTGCACTGACCCCTGCCAGTAACTTTTTGTTTAGAGCCATTTGTCTGAATCCAAGAACACAAATACAATAATAATGAGGACACAGCATAGTTCAGTGCAGATACCCCCATGGCAATGGTATAAAAAATGCATGAAATACATAGTCTGTTAATGTTTTCCAACATATTTTCTTTACTAATTCATATTTAAATTCTGAACACAATTCCATTATTTGAATTAATAATAATATTAATAAACAGGATTTATATAGCGCCAACATATTACGCAGCGCTGTACATTAAATAGGGATTGTAAATGACAGACAGATACAGACAGTGATACAGGAGGAGAGAACCCTATCATCTGGTAAATCTCAGATTTCTTAACCTGTTATTATTAATAGGACCCCCCCATTTTTGTTCATTTAGAAGACCATCTATGGGTCTCCTATATCCTTCTTACACTGTGATCCCTAAACTTTCCTTCATACTCAATGATTGCTATTGCAGTGCTTTGACCCTGTACTGTTGTATCGTACAATACTGTGCATACATCATGCATTTTACTCCTCTCCTTCTTTATGGTATTCCCCCACTTTCTACTTTAATATTATTTATATATATATATATATATATATATATATATATATATATATTAGGATAATATTATATATATTATATTAGGATTTATATAGCAACATCCTATTACGTAGTGCTGTACATTAAATAGGGACAATCTACGAGGTGTGGGAATTATCACACAATAGGAAGGGAGATACTTGGAGAAAGTTATAGAAACTTTCTATGTCAATGTTGCAGACTAAAGCTGAACTCTATACAAATACTTTGATATCATTTCATGTGCATTATTTGGTCATGAAACTTCTGGAAGTTCTTTATGGAATAGATATGTGCCCACAGAAAGAAGCAGAGTGACATATCCCAGTTATGTTTGTTGAATCTTCAGCCTTTCCTTATTCATTCTACACTGTAAAATTATATCTAACAATACAGCTGGCTTCATAAAGAAAGTCCCTACTCCCCCCTGATCCCATAAATCAAAGACTCGGGTTTTACTTTCTTTTTAGAGAAGCTGCTCCCTTCCAGGAATACAGAAGAAGCACAGATCTGGGTTTAGTCCAATGGGAAATCCCAGCCATCAATTCCAATTCTTTTTTTCCATCATCTGGTGACACAAGTACATACAATCTGCCCCCAGCTGAGGCAAAACAATGAAATCTGCACCTGTTCTACCAACCCCGGCCTCAGCCTTGGCCTCGGATTTTAGGCTCCTTTTCCTGGGTTCATCCTGTTAATCCTAACAGGGGAATGTTTCTATACATTTGTAAGAAGCCATTTTTGTGTGCAAATGTAGCATCAGGAAGGGAATCTTTCCATATGGGGATAACAAAAAATGGCAATAGATATACAAGAAGGAGGAACTCACATCAAACTCCCTGTAGACTGTAACACCCATGGGTGGGGTATATAGTATGGTGTAAAATACAAACATATATAGGATAAAAATGGTAAGATAATTACCCCCTTGAGTCTACATATGGGCCGATATCATTATTTCAACACAAAGTAAATAAAGGTTCACAAAGTGCTGGAAAAAATACTACAAAGTAGGAATGGAGGTGACATAGATAATAAGAAAGTAAATGGATTTACAAATTGAAAGCTACAAACTATTCTGGTCTAATAAAATGGATGAGATATGAATTGATTGCAAGCCATTGATTTGATATGACAAAAAATAATTGATTGAGGAATTGGCAATTTATAAAGTAAGAGCACAGAAAGCAGAGGTTTTTTAGGCAATATAGATTAGTGTGTTTTACATTATATTAGATTTATATAACATACAGAATAAATATATGATAAATTTATGAGCATACCAATTGGATCTGGAAGAATCACAACGCCCTAAGCCATCATGTGGGCACTCAACATAAATGTGAGCCCTCTATGATCTCCTTTCCTGGCCTTGAATACGTTCCCAGTAACCCTAGAGGTGCCAATCATGATACAAGAATACTGCAAACTGAGTGCAAGTGGATTACTAACCTCCAAACCGCTAAAGCCCCCGCTCCCAATGACATGGTCAGCTTTAAACCCTTTTTATATCGCTCATAAAATGTTTTCCTTGATTATTTTGTACATTATAAGCTTTGTAATTCAAATACCGGTATCCTATTAACATCTAATAATAATAAAAAAACACATTTTTTGTATGTATACCTTTATTACTTTGAGCATCTAGTAACCTCCCTAGCGGTCTAATTCCGTCCAAATTTCCATGCAAAAAGCGGTACGATTTTTTGCATGGAAATGTATTTCTCATTGTAGGCTGTAGGCATAACTCACTGATATTGATTAATAAACTTTAAATAACAAAACAAAATCTGTTAAAAAATTTTTTAAAAATGTAAACGTAATGTAAGTGTACAGTAGCATGTATAATATACATATAATATATATAGTATATGAATATTGCTTTGTATTGGACTCATTACAGCTATTTTGTATTGAATCCAATACAAAATTATTTGAATTTCCCGCCAATCCTGTTCTTCCGCTCCACTATGCATACGCGATTCCCACGTGCATGCGCAGTTTACATTTCCGGACGCCATGTTCCCTAGACAGCACCAGCATCTGGCACCCGTTCTCCACGCAGGTACATGCTAAGCTTTATTCAATTATTTATCATTATAACTACCTCCAAGTTTTATAGATATAACTTTTTACTCATTCTCCACTTCATTTTACCCCCTACTAGTTTCTTCTGATCCTTCTCTCTTCCTTCAACCATAAACCTGATGAGTGCATATTGAACTGTGAGTACTTACCTGTATATGTGCATTATTATGTTTTACATGAGTCAGTTTTTGTATTATTGCCATGCTATCTATACTTGCTGTTAGCTTTCTATAAATACATTAATCTGGGATTAGAATATACTAGGTTCTATTCATATCTATTTCAATTATACTGATAGCTTCATATTATTTATTATACATACTGTGCCAACATCTATATATTTACATTTCTTATTGTGCATCTATCATTTTCTACCTTGAGAATTATATTTGTGTATATTTTCTTATATGTAGCCTTTATCTTATCATAAAAGGAAGTCCCACTCCAACCCTATTTTTACTACTTATGTGCACATATATGTAATTTTGAAACTGGATGGTAATTTATAACTTTTACCAGTTACCAACCTATATCTCCCTACTACTACACAGAAATACGTGTACTTATCAATATATACCTGGATTTTGGTTGATGAATATATTGCAATAATGACTTTATTTACACCTTCTATGTGAACATATACAAATATTACCACTTTGTGAAAGATGCAAATACTGATTCGCTTATACTTACTATTATTATCCTTATATGCAGTAACTATCCATGACTGTGATTTCTAAAGTCCCCTGAAGAAGCCAATGCGGGCGCAATGTGTTGGGACATCACATCATATCATTGGATCATTATTATAGGATCAGTAGTATCTAGATCGTTCGTCCCTTATCTACCTACCTGCCTGGGGAGGTTTGGGACAAAATTGTCTGTTATTTTATTAAGGTTTGTTATGTTTTTACTTTATGTTATATGAATTTAATATAACCTACGTAAAATACAGTAATCTATGTTACCTAAAACCCCTGACTTCTGTGCTCTTCTTTACATCTATCCTACCGTTGGGGTTGGCAAGACACACTCACAACAATTGAGGTTGGTAATTCCCAAACCTGCTGATTCCCTTTTTTGTGTAAATATAATTTGTGTTTATATGATTATCTGTTATATTGTACATACATAGGCTCATTTATTACTTGATTATCTGTATACACACGGTGTATAAATCGATTTTTAAATGGATATGATGGTTACAGAAGGAACGGGAGGACGCTTTGCTTATCTGACTCCTTTATGAAGGATATCATCTCCAGACCGGATGACAACAAAAGTTTATCATTTCAAACTTAATAGCAGTCTCACATTTCAAACTTAATAGCAGTCTCACAATTCCTGAAGAAGCAGATTCTGCGAACCGTGTCACAAGTTGCTATATACAAAATATAAAAATATATGAAATGATATATGTTTTTAATACTAAATCAATTATATTTTTGGAATATTTGGAAGATGTGAATGGATGAGAGGTAGCTTCAAAGTCCATGGGTTTTTTTTTTTTAAAGGAACACTGACAAAAGGTAAGAAATGAATATGTAACAAAGTCACACTGCTTCCTTGAAGCAATCCATGTGTCAGAAAGAATCTGTGACGGGAAGGGGGATTAGCAGCTCTCTCCGTGCCAGCAGCATACCGCAGAAAACACGTAGGGGAACGTTTGCAAGAAGCTTGTGATATTAAAATCCGAAGTTGTCACTCACAGGCGCTCTACCTGCAGTAATGATCTCTCTGTATATAAAGTGAAGGATCTGCGTTCCACCAACAACCCGGAGCCACCAATCATCATATGGAGAACACAGCAAGAAGTGTGACCATACCAATCAGCAAATAGGGGAACAGACCCTGGCAAATGAAGTCCATACAGGATGTCTATAATCTACAAGCAGACCTGGCTGTACTGTTTTATTGGGGAGCCAAGTGGCAAATGACCTTTAATATAAATAAATGTAAAGTTATGTACTTGGGAGCTAACAACATGCATGCTTCATACTGTCTAGGGGGAATACATTTGGGGGAGTCAGTAATGGAGACGGATCTGGGGGTTCTGGTAGATCATAGACTTAATAACAGCATGCAATGCCAAGCTGCAATATCTAAAGCTAGTAAAGTACTTTCTTGTAATAAAA
>NC_092863.1:1325036-1327832 GCF_032062135.1 Pyxicephalus adspersus
AGAGAAATCCTGGGATCTGCTCCAGTTCTGACCCCGGTGCCTAAAGACCTCCACCGCATCCAGTCCAGCAGACACCCCAGTGTCCACATTATGGCGAGTTTAGCTTTTATGGGACCAGCATTGGCAGAGACATTTACTAATTGTGCCCCAGTCATGGCGGTAATTCCGTTCTAGCAGAGGCCTCGGCATCTGAATTCTGCTCTTGCTCTTCCAATGCTGGCCCCAGCGTAAGCCCCGACCTTTGGGATCCTCTTCCCAGGATTATCAATAAGTTCTGTCCTGTATGACCCCATTCGGGTGTACAATCCTTCAGAGTCTGTCCAATGTGTCAGTCATTGTATTTATATTGAATAGGGAAATTTTCACAGATCTTATACTGTTCCCCCAGTCAATGGGCCTAATTTATTAAAGCTCTCTATGGCTGGAGAGAATACACATTCACCAGTGAGGCTGGGTGATCAAGCAAACCTTGAATGGATTTCTTCAATGTCATTTGCTATTTGCTAGCAAATGCTTTGAATCCTGGACCAGATCTATCCCAGGTTTGTTGGATCACCCAGCTTCACTGGTGAAAGTGTATTCTCTCCAGCCTTGGAGAGCTTTAACCACCTGAGCATTACACTGAGGTCTAGATTTCTGTACCAAAAGTGATCCACTGTTTTTCATGAAATTTTTTTTTTTTATTGTAGACCTGTAACTTACAGAAATATGTCCGAACAGGGGTTCTAGTAGATAATATGAATATAAAAAATGTATTTACTTTTATTTTTTTTTTTTTTTTTTGTATTGGATTGGATAGTGGAGTTTGTATTCAATCCAATACAAAATGAGTGTTTGAATTTACCAGTTATGTACTTTGTATTAATTTTATGTTATTTTGTATTGGACTGGATACGCAAGCTTGTATCCAATCAAATACAAAATATAAATTTGAATTTCCAAGTTATTTACTTTTATTTTATTTTTTTTATTTTTTGTATTGGATTGGATACAGGAGTTTGTATTGAATCCAATACAAAATGAATGAATGAGTTTCTATTTGAATTTCCCGCATACGCGCCGACGTCATCACGCACGCAGGGAGAAGCCTTTTTTTTCTCCGCCGGACGGCTTCTCCCTGCAGAGATCATCCGGCGCTGGATGAAGACGGACGTGGACGATCAGCGGGACCAGGTAAGATGCCGGCCGATATCTTGTGTTCAGCCGGCCGGGATCTTGTGTTCAGCCGGCCGGGCGGCGGAACGCAAGATGCCGGGCAGCTGAACACAAGATACCGGCCGGCATCTTACCGGTCCCGCTGGCACCCGACGCTGGAGAGGGAGATCGACGGACGACGATGGACGGAGGACGACGCTGGAATAGGAAAACGACGCTGGAATCCTTACCTCCATGGTCCCGCTGGATGTGCACAGCGGGACCATGGAGGTAAGGATGTGACAAAATTACGGGGTTAACCATCCTAGCCATTTTTTTTTGCCCGACCTTCGTACGGGCATACCGGCTAGGTGGTTAATAAATCAGGACCATAGTGTCTGAAATTCGCAGACAGATGGTCCAATCTCTCTACAATTCTATTCTATTTCCTATTAAAACAATGACTTGTTCTGCCACCTAGTGGACAATTGTTAACATTGCTCAACTGTCACAATAGGAAATGAATAGCAAATAAATGAATCTTATGAACGACTATTATGAGCAATTGGAGAGGGGAATCATTTTATAAAAAAGCCCATTGTTGGGGTTACACCATGCTGGACCCAAACGGTTTCCAAGCCTAATTCCAGGCAATTAGGTAAATAATGTTAATACACAGATGAAGTAGTTTTCCCAGCAGACTCCTGCACCTAGACAATGGTATGGACTCAGCAGAATCCCATAGGTGCTTTTTTGGATGGAGATGTGGTGACATTGGAGGCTGAGTGCAGTAATCTCATTGCCTTGTTCAAGAAATCAGTTTGAGTTGATTGATTTTTTTGACACTGTGATTTACCCTGCTGGAAGTAGCCATCAGATGACGGGGGCACTGCGTTCATAAAGAGATGGATAGGCATTTGAAGGATGCCCAGTTAGTACTAAGAGGTCCAAAGTGTGCAAAAAAAATATCCGCCACACCAGTACACCACCATCAGCAGCATAAATCATTGATACAAGGAAGTGTGGATTGACCTCATGAATGATTTCTTATTGTTACCAAATTCTGGCCCCCTTGAACGAATGTTACAGCAGAAATTGAGACTTCTCAGACCAAGCAAAGTTTTTCCAATCTTCTGTTGTCCAATTTTGGTGACCTGATGTGAATTGTAGCCTCAAGTACTTATCTGATAGGAGTAGCACAGTGTGATCTCATGCTGCTAGCCCATCTGCTTCAGGGTTGTGCTTGTGCTTTCAGAGATTCTCTTCTACAAACTTCGGTTGTAACAAGTGATTATTTGAGTTACTTTTTAATCGGCTCCAACCAGTCTGGTCATTCCCCTCCTGACCTATGGCATCAACAAGACATTTTCACCCAGTTTCTCAATGGATATTTTCTCATTTTTAGACCATTCCTTGTAAGCCCTACAGATGGTTTTGGTAAAAATTTCAGCAGATGTGTAGGTTCCCCTGAATGGTGTGCACACTAAAACCATTGTAACAAGCCTTTACACTATTGCCTAACCCCCGTGCTGCTGGGAACTGATTCATTGCTTCCAGGACCCATGCAACTCCAGTGACCCCAGTGCCATCTGTGACCCGAGTGACTCCAGTGACCCCAGTGCCAACTGTGACTTCAGTGACCCCAGTGCCATCTGTGACCCG
>NC_092863.1:1328931-1337060 GCF_032062135.1 Pyxicephalus adspersus
ACTCCAGTGACCCCAGTGCCATCTGTGACCCGAGCGACTCCAGTGACCCCAGTGCCGTCTGTGACCCGAGCGACTCCAGTGACCCCAGTGCCATCTGTGACCCGAGCGACCCGAGTGACGTCTGTGACCCCAGTGACTCCAGTGACCCCAGTGACCCCAGTGCCGCCGTTTACCATAGTGGCCCCTGTTACCCTGTTTGTCTTTGTCCAACAAAGTTATACTGGTCTAGCCAAAGCTCTGGTTTAAATTTCATTGAGGTTCTGAGATTTGAAAGGAAATGGAAGAAAACCTGAAAACATCTAAAAAGAAATTTTTCATAGGAGATTGGTGGAAAATCATTCTAGCTGCATAGGTGGAAAATGTCATTCACTGGTGGCAACTAATGCAAATGTAGTTTTATCTGCCATATGGTGCTATAGGTGTACTAAATTGTCATGGTACACCATTAGATCTGTTATTAATTTTGTTAAATCACTGTTTACCATTGATATCGCCTTTCTCTGCCTTTTTAAAGATGATGTAAAGTCACTAATTTTCATGTACATTTCCCATGACTGGTATAGAACTTTCTGAACCAGTCCTGTGAACTATAGACACTTGGAGTTGCCCAAACATAGAAGTAGGTATATTTGTGGGACTTTAAAGGCAGTGCAGTAAATGTCACAAAATGGTCTCAATTATAAAAAAACAAAACAAAAAAACAATCTTTTATTAAACACAAGCCATTAAAACAATGGATGGAAATTCCATAAAAATGATCAGTACATAGCACCAAACAATTGTGCATATCATTAGGATGTTGTAATAGATTCTGATAATCCAACGCGCTTCGCAGAATTAAATCGCTTCATCAAGGATTTTACCCCAATGGATAGAATGCACAAGGGTGTAAAACCACAGTATGTAGTATGGAGTGTGAGTAAGCCTGGCTTGGGATGCAGTCATGGGGAACAGGAGGACCCCCGCCAGCAGCAAGAGAGAGAGAGACGCTCAAACCGGAACCAAAGAAACCAGTAAATTAAACATTTTGTTTTTCTGTGTCAAGTATACTCTCATTGGGTACTGAGTAATATTCAGCAGATTGGGTGAAACGAGAGAGTTTCTCAGCTGGAGCAGATGGGACTAACAGGATCCCACAGTAGGCAGTATATATTGGTTTGGGTTCAGACAACCCATTAGCGTTGCCCAAACATACCTTGCGGTGTCCATATATGCAAATTTTCACTTGATTGTGGTTTGATTCACCTGACTACCAGATTGGTCAGTAAGGCTACATACACTCATCAGAGTATCAGTGCCTGAGGTGAATGTGTGCCTAAGGCAAGTGAATGTAATGCAACGTTGGAAAAAAAAAAACATGCAGAAAGCAAAGGGTGTTTGTGCTGTGATGATCCCAGGCCCTGATAACTTCCATGGTTTCTGTCCAATGTTCAGAAGATGTCCTCCTATGTCTGGATTCTGCTTCCCATAGTAAAAGCCATTGCATACTTGTGATTACCTGCAGTGTCCTACTGAACGGCACTACCAAGAGCATTTTTAAATAATGAAATGGGTGCAGCTGAGAACCATTTTGGGCGTCAGTTTTGCGTTGACTCTTTGTGCAATTCCAGAAAGCGACAAATTGCTCCTAGCCACGTGGTTTCATTTCTTCCTCAGGAAGAAGAACTGCACCGCAACTGCAGGGGAAACACTAGTCTAGAATAGCATGCCAAATTTCTGTTAGTGGGAGCCTTCCATTACCCTGCTCCATCAACGCAACCCATGAGAAGTACATCAGTCTGTGTTTTACTGTAATCTGCTTCAATCTGACCCATCTCTCCAGCACAGCACCCTAAAATGTCACCTTGCACTGCTGTATCTTCTATAGGGAGGCTGCAGTGACTCTTAGGTTAGAGGAAGGGTGCCGAGGCCACCTATGATTGGCTGATCTTCCTGCACGGGAAATCCAAAACTTGGATTTTAACATGGAATTGCAAAAATCATTTTCTAATGGATTTTTCCTAAACCTCTAGATAAGATGCTGATCAGAATTGTTAGGGCCATGTGCAGACCTCTTACTTGGGGCAACAAGGAGCATAGGAGGTGGATCTCAGCTTTCCAAAACCCCACCCAAGGTTAGCCACAAGGTTTCCCCACTTATCCTACATTTTAATACACCTATGGCTCCGCTTTCAGGAGAAATGGCGCACATTTGTGGCGGCACAATGGTATGGAGGAAAAATTGGGGTTTTATTTTTCCTTGTTGTCATTGCTATGTTTGAGAGAGCAAAGTGAGTGTTGTATATTGAGGTAATGGGGAAGAGTAGATAAATAGTAATGTCAATTTTTTATTTTTTTTTGTTAGGGCACCCAAAATCATTTTTTTAGAGTTGACATTTATCTCCCACTTTAACCACCTTTTTATCTATGTCATGTATAATTAACGGATTGATATAGTTAGCAGTATTCACAAATACCCTTTTTTCCCCTTTGACCTTTTTTTAGAAGGTTTATTTTTTTACTCAAATCCTTTTTTGATATTATTTTATCAATTCACTTTTAGTAATGTTTTGATAAGAAGTCAGTTCTGCACGTATTTTTTTTTTGGAAGGTTTAAAGTATGGAAAAAAAATGATTATCATAAATGTGAGAGTAATTAAAAAAAAAAAAGAATAGGAGTATTAATTGCTCTAACTATAATAGATGAATACTTGGTTACGACTGAATAATATTGAACCTGGTAAGGTGTTTACCTTTTTACCTTTTTGTATCAAAGATGAAAATGTATATTGTTAATTTAAAAATTAAAATGAGTAAAAATTATTAAAAAAAAGAAAAGAAAAAAAGAAAGGGGGCAAAAGGGTTCCCGACTGGCTCCCCCATTTCCAGTTGCCAACATCCCTCTGTTCCAGAGAAAGTGAAGTTCACAGTAGGTAAGTGGCCAGCTATGTGTAACAAGCCCCCGGGGGTCCCTAACATGCAAACTCAATTTGGGGACCCTGGTCCTGAAATAGCGCTGCTTAATGTGAAAATATCAATGATTGGGATTTTTTTGCTTGTGACCCCATATCTGACCCCATATCCCATATGACGCCATAATGTTTAGGGGACTGAAATTAGTAAGATCTCTTAGGATCCCCTGTTTACCTTGAAAATATCACATTTCTATGACACTCAGTGTAGGAGATATGAAGGTTTATACACGGGGATAATGACAGCTGCATGGACACAGACACAGCTCTCATGCTGGGATTATCTCACAATACACGGTGAGTGGGGAGCAGCAGCAGCTGATTGACACGTCTATAGCACACACCCACTATTAGAGAGCTCACACTGAGCATGCTCAGGAAGCTCCCTCTCCTGGTAGCACAATCTCATAGGTAGAATTATCTAATAAGACACCGGTGCCCCATCACCACTAAATAACAAGCAGAGAGGGCCAGATGTGGCCCGTGGGCCATTGGCTGGAAACCCTTGGTTTAGATACCGTGTTTCCCCGAAAATAAGTCACTGTCTTATATTTTTTTTGGCTCCCAAAAACACACTAGGTCTTATTTTCAGGGGATGTCTTTTTTTTCCATGAAGAAGACTACAGTACACGTTTATTGTTGAAAGTCACTCATGATCACTCATGTTCCATTGATTATCCCCTTCTGATCACTAAAATAGTGCTAGGTCTTACTTTCGGGGTAGGTCTTATTTTCGGGGAAACACGGTAGTTAAACACAATTATTATTCATCTTTTATAGTTAGAAGGTTTATTTGCCCTTTTAGCACTGTTAGTACCTGAGCCTTACATTCTAAATGTAACAAAAACTACAAGGAAATGTCTATGTTAATAATGAATAGATGATATTCTGGAGGAGATTGAGCAAATAAATTCACACACTGCATTACGTTGATTCTGATCATATATTATTTTATACAAATGTATATAAATATCACAAAAATTAGTAATGCCCTCATTGGATAACGCACCCTACTTCACTGCCAACTAAAGAAATTTTGGGCTCCTGTCCAAGTTTGAACCCAGTGCCTAAGATTTTGATCTCAACCCCATCCATTCCAGCTGTCACCCCAGTGTCCAAACCAAGGCCAAGCTTAGCTGTAACCGGGCCAGCGGTGGCAGAGACGCTTCCTATTTCTGCTGTGGCCATGGCGGTAATTCCGGCCAAACTGGCTTCAGCTTTAGCAGAGGCATTTGGACCTTTAGCTTCAGCATCAAAAACACTGAATTCTGCACCAGCCCTGCCATATCCAGCTACAGCATAGGCTCCGACCTTTGGGATCCTCTTCCCCGGTTCAGATTTACCTCCTCTGGCATATAATTTTGTTTGAGAGTATGTATCTTCAGTGTATGCATTGGGTCTTCTGTCAAATGTTTCAAGCATTTTAATTGCATTAGATGTAGTGGTTTTAACTGAATCCTCCATTTCCTGTTGATAAAAATGTATTATTATGACTACACAGTATTTATATAGCACCAACATATTACACAGCGCTGTACAAAGTCCATCGTCATGTCACTAGCTGTCCCTCAAAGGAGCTAACAATCTAATTTCCCTACCATAGTCATATGTTAATGTCTTTATGTATGGTAATCTCTAATACAGTGTAAGGTCAATTTTGGGGTGAAGCCAATTACCCTAACTGCATGTTTTGGGGTGTTAGGGTAAATGTATAGATGTACTATTATAAGACTGGTGATTTCCAGTGTTCTTACCTAGAAGTGTGTAGATTGGGACAGATCACTGAGAAGATGTAAAGTGGACCGGCCAATATGCAGCACAGCCTAAAATAAAACAAGACCGGGTCAGTTCTGTAACCAGTAGAGCCAGCACAATGTTCTGTATGAGTGTGATACTTACACGTTAATGGGAGTAATATAAATACTGGAATCACTGGAACGCTGCAAAAGATCTGTGATTGTGAAAGTATCTGAAGATTTTTATACTTGTGGGAAAAACAGGGCGGATACTTAGAAAGTGAAATGAGTGCTACTTTGGGGCTATAAATCTTTCCCATTGCTGCTGAGTTTATTTTGTTTCCCGCCCCTTGCAATGGCATTAACGTTTATGCATAAGAAAAAGAGGTGCAGAAAACCAAGCAGCAAATGTGTCCAAATTGCAGAAGGGCCTCTAAATAAATCAAAAATGTTCATTCTATCACAGCCCTAGAATCATTCCAGCACCGGACTTCTTCTGTGTCCTAGAGCCGGGTTCCCTCTCTAACATGCAGCAAGAAAGCTTTGGACCAACACAAGAGCCCCATGGGAAGCTGTGAAGCATAGTGATAGAAATGTCATGGTTTGGGGTTGTTTTACTTTTTCGGGAACTGAACATCCCGTGTTCATCAAGTCTTCTATGAATTCTGTATTATATCATTACTTTGATTAAAATATCCAAAAGATGGGACAAAGATGGCTTTTATCCCAATATTCCAAACCCAACAAGAAAGAAGAAATGGGAGGTCAGAGACTGGACTAGTTTTAGCTCAGATGGAAACCCCTGGAAACATTGTGGGAATATTTGAAGTAGGATGCATCCATCCATCCAAAAAATGTATGTGGGGGTATTGGTCAAAAATATCCCTGGTGGGAAGTTAAGCATATTTCTTACGAGAAGTATTTTCCACCATGTTGTGTACTTACTTTTTCTTAAGTACATAATTACATCTGCCAATACTTTTGGTAAATCCTTGACTTGAACTTGGTCCATCGATTCAAGAAGACCGGGTACATTGTCCAACCTCAGCTTCCTCCGCTCTCTGCCTTGGAGCGCGAGTTGCCTTAGGGGGATCCTGTTGTAGTAGAGACTCGGGAGGCCATCTTGACCATGTGGCCCCCCGGAAGTCTCTACTACTGCATACCCAGCGTTTCCACTACCTGGATCCAGTACTATCCACTGGGCACAGGGATATTTCACAAGAGAGCATGATTCCCTTGAAGAGGAGACCTCATCTACCCCCTTTTGGATCCACATTACCCTATATAGGGTACTTTTCCTGTAATATTTGATACCTGGACTCCCCCTCTGCTGCATTCTCCCCCTCCCTCTTCTTCTTTCGTCACATAAAAGTAGCAATCCACAGCTAGGACTTTAGGTGCAAATGGCCATTTTTCCTGTGTGCCTCATTCTACACTGAGACCTTCCTCCATTATTAGCTGCCTTTACATGGTCACTGCACTCCTCACACGGAGTGTCAGTACTCCTCATCCTTTACCTTAGCATTACCTCTGCACATTGCTAACCATTGGCACTGTGACCAGCTAACTGGCTGTACACGCTGCAGGAAACTCCTATTAGAGATTTTATTGAATCCTAGTGATTGTCCTTGGGAGCCCACTAGCTCCAGATAACCCATTACCAGACCTGTATGGTGTAAGGGGTTGCCACTCACCTTTGCTAGATCTGGAAATTACCACTAAAGATTTCACGCCTATACATACTGAACACTGGATAATACCATACAATAATTCCTCTCCCACTGGTGTTGAAGCATGGACATTACTTTACTATACTACCCACCGATACCCTTTAATAATGCCTAAAGAGCTCACCATGTGTGGGTAATTTTACGGTGCGTAGGGTACCCACACCCCGCTGGGTCATACATGTCAGTGGTTACCCAAGCATAGATATGGAGAATTGTACCTTTATCTTTTCTTTTTCATCTCACTACAACTACATTAGACCACTGTCTACCTATCATGGGCAAAGGAAAGCCCAATAACCAGTCTTCTCGGAAGAGAGATTGGGAACATTTTTGCTTGCTCAAAGACCCTCGGCCCTAGTGGTAGTGGCCCTAACACCAGACTCAATACTACTACTGCAATGGCAAATCTTGATTCCCCTGATTTAATGCAGGATGAACTATCCTCTATCTCACCCTCACGAATCAGAGAGGACAAAGACTTTCTGCATCCTCCAAGCCCAGCACAGGCTTCCATGAATTCCTAAGATACATGGGACAGAGACACTTATCTAAGATCGTTACCTACCAAAATGGACTTTGAATCCTTTATTACACACATTCTAAATTCTTTCCATTCCGAGCTTGCTACACTTAGATCTGACCTAGGCTCTAAAAAGTAGGAAACCAAAAAGACGATCTGGAGAATCGAAGTCGCTGTAATAATATACGGATCCATGGCCTGCCGGAATCAGTCGAGCTGAAAGATCTTCATGCAGCTGCCACATCCTTGTTTAATGATCTCCTTCAAAAACCGAGAGATAATTTTATAGAAATAGTCTGCATACATAGGATACTGGGCCCAAAAAACCAAGACCCTAACAGGCCCAGAGATGTTATTTGTTGCATCCATTCCTATTATCTTAAGGAACTCATCATGCAGGAGGCCAGATCACAAGAGGAGTTCACCTTCAACAACAGGCCCATACTGTTCCTAACAGATCTCTCCCACAATACTTCAGCACTCCGCTGAGCTCTAAAACCACTGCTAGCCATGCCGAGAGACAATAATATTAAGTACAGATGGGGTTTCCCATTTCAACTTTATGCACACAGAGGAAGCAAATCGGCCACTTTTCGACAACTTGAAGACCTAGCGACCTTCCTGGGCACGTTTGAATTACTTCAAGTGGATCTCCCGGATTGGTCTACCTTCCCCATGACCCCTGATCCCCGAGTGGCATAAAAGACCGAACCGAGATTAATTGCAACGCTCTCCACAAGTCCCAACATGAACCTAGGTTGAGATCATCAAGCTAAAAATCTACTTCTGGTTTACAGGGACTTGTATATATCTAACTCTGAGTTAAATTGTAAAGCCTGAGTTTTTTCCATGAGTTTTAACTTGTACTTGTATTAGCCTGATCACCCAATGTATCATACTTTGTATAATTATCAGCCCGGCCCGGGTGGTGGGAGCCTCGCCCTGACCACCTGAGTCACCCCCTCTAAGGGAATTCGCGCAGTAGATCTGCACCTACTTCGTTCTGTTTTTTGTTTTGTATTGCTCGTATTTTTTACTTGTTTTATATTTGTAACATGGTATATTATGGGGTTGCTCATGGTAATGGGATACTTACAGGGCAGATAAGAGGCAGCAGACACCAAATGTCCAAAATAACAGCAGTTTATATACACACACTGTATATATATTTATATTGTAGTACTATACACAC
>NC_092863.1:1337560-1351406 GCF_032062135.1 Pyxicephalus adspersus
TATATATTTATATTGTAGTACTATACACACACTGTATATATATTTATATTGTAGTACTATACACACAATGTATATATATTTATATTGTAGTACTATACACACAATGTATATATATTTATATTGTAGTACTATACACACAAAGTGCAGGAATTGTGTGTGAGGGTTATGCTAATAACTGAAAAGCGCTACTTTAGTGGCAGAACTTGTGGAAGAAAAGATGTTGTTAGGACTAAAGTTTTTCTGGCCTTCACTATCTGTGCCCAAACAGTTTGTAAAACAATCAGAATAGCCAAGTAAAGAAAGCAAATAGAGCCCATTTCCACTGAATACTCACAGCTATGAGAAGAATAATAAAGAAAAGACTTTGCATGACAATGTTAAAAAAGAGCTTAGAGCTAAAGCCTGAACTTTTGAGCAATAAAATCTTCTTCAGGACAATCAAGAGTATTACCGTGTGAGAAAAAGTTTATCATCACGCTAACCTATACAAAACACAGATATACATGACCTTGTATATAAAACAATAGAGACATTCCATAGCTGAGAGTAGTGATAAAATGACAACATGCTGCAAGAACTTTTATAGAAAACATACTGGGCAGGTGGAAGGTCCACAGCTGGAAGCAGCTTTGAGAATTTGATTGTTTTAGTTTTCCTATATATTAGATTATATCAGGGCCACTGTATATTATATAGTGACTATATATTAGATTATATCAGGGTCAATGTATGGGTCCCATACTAGGTAAACTTCCTGAGCCCCCTCTCCCATGTCTAAAGGTTTCAGCACGGCAAAAGCCAAGTTGAGGGTCTGGGCTAACCAGAAAGGGGGCCATGTGCAAGTGGGGGGTTGGAGCTAGAAAAAATAAAGCCTGGTGAAAATGACAGGTGAGGCTGCACTTGCCTCCGACTTCCTTGCTGGCTAACCAGACTTGTCTGTGTAACTTTTCCTGGCTGGGCTAGACCCCTGCCTTGAAATCTCCTTCATTCTGACACTTGCATTATGTTCCATTTCTGGCTAGTGAGGTGCAGGGGTATAGCTGTAAAAAAAAGAAGAGGGGGCACGGTACTATAGCGAGCGTGCATGTGCATCATTGTTATATAAACATGCCCGCCCCACTACACCCCTGCCTATGTGTCAGTCAAAGGGGAAAAACTTCCTCCCGAGTGACGCCATGATACAAGAACCCACCCAGGCTTGGACCTGTGATGGGAGAGTGGGTGGGTTGTGTCTGGCCTGAGCCTGCAGTTTTATACGGGAGACATGGACCGTGGCCCTGGCCAGTGCTCCCCCAGCGTGGCCCTTCTCCTGACCCTGTGGGGGGCCGGGCCAGCCATAGCCATGGACCACCAAAGAATTCTTTGCAAAATAGGAGTGGGCACATTCCCACAGTGCCCATTCCCGAAAAAAGAGAGGGCACGGCCACCTGTGCCCGCTCCACTACACCCCTGGTGAGGTGTAAATGAAGAGTTTATTTTAAATTAGCACGGGAGCCAGATGCACATTCTAGCTGGTGGATGCTACAGAAGAAAAGTTCATACACACAACACAACTTATGCACAATATGTCCAATCATTTCTTATTTTCTGGATACAAGGCCTATAGCCTGTGTGCACAGCAAGAAGACTCAGGATCTAATAATAATAATAATAATAATAATATTTAGAGGTACATCGCCTCCTTTCTGAATGACAACCACCCAGTTTACATTTGTATCTGAAATGTTCCATGCATGAAAATTTGAAGACAAATAGGTAATAACGTGTAAAGGCCTGGAGGAAAAAAGCGAATAATTTGAGCTGTGGCTAGCATGTTTCTGATTGGTTGCTGGGGGCGGCTGGAAACGCCATGGTGGCAATTTCTCATAACAGAGGCAGCAGGTGTACAGAGATGGTGGAAACCCCTAAATAATAGGTATATAATGGGTACAGAAGGTTTACAGACCTGGCAATTACAGAGATGTTTGGTGTGACTAACGCCCTCTCGGCCCGCACCCTGCACATAGACCTTCCAGCACGCTCAGCTACAACCCACACACCGCAGGCTGGGAAGGGCCGACAAGGGGCAAGGTTACCCCTCTGTTACCCCTTACCACACACCTGCACAGGTAGACTGCCACCAGGTGCTTGGACGGAAGCACGCACCGTTACCCCTGACAACCGCAGTTATACTTCTGCTTCTTTAGTGTCACCCGCTGCCGCTCCAGACAGGGATGTCTCGGAAATCACAATGTTTATAATATCGCTTTTTGTTAGTAAGTTACACTAATTCTACTTAGAGCATTCAGAGATTCAGCTTACACTTTTTATAGTATTTATTAACTAAAAACATACACGGAGCATAAACAAATTATAGAAAATGAAGACTAATCAAAGAACAATAACAGAACTATAGCAACAGCATAGAATAAAAGGGAAAGCTGTGAAATAATACTTAGGTAGAATTAGTTTTCCTGGTCCAGGTTGCTGTATAAAGTCCAGGTTATTAGTTACCGGGCTCCATGCACTGCTCAATGTGTCCGTGCCGTTGTCCTTAGCAACAAGATGATGTCAGTGAGAGCTCCCCCTGCTGGGCTTACATGGCTTTTTCTATGCCAACCACAGAGGTGGGGAATAATACAACAATCCAATGACAGCAGGGTGGGGCTCTCTGGGAGGCTGTGTCCACATGGAGTATGATACAGTACAGGTTTTATGAACTGCCAACCCCCAGATTAATAATCACCACAAAATAAGGAGTTCACAGAGACCAAACTAGGCATGTCTGGGACTTATAGTTTACCAGGACAGGCTAAATATGGTTTCCAGGCTTTCCTGAGGCCTAGGAGAATAGTTCTTGGTCTCAAAATACTCACCATAACAATCCAACTACAAATCACCAACTACTACTTTATACAGAGTGGTATATTGGAAATACAAAGATAATTATTAATTGGGTTTCAGAATAAACAAGGACGGGCTAACTTTCGTTTCCAGGCTTTCCTGAGGCCTAGGAGAATAGTTCTTGGTCTCACCATAATGATCCAGCTACAAATCTGTCATCTATTACTTTATACAGAATGGTATATTAGAAATACAAAGATTATTAATAAATAGGTTTCAGCATACATCTCAGAGTTCAGTCAGAGGTCACTCTACTAGCATTATCTGAGTTTTATGACCCCTGGAGACACAAACTTCAACTTTTACAATGTGTGTTATAAACTAGAGGGTCAGGAAAGATGTTGCTTATCAGGTCAAGAAATATCTGATAAGGGGAAATGTATGGCCCTGGTCTGATAGAGAGACAATTTCCAGCAAATACATTTTAAAGGAAGACAATTAAATATTTTATGGGGAGATAAGGAATTAATATCACACTTTCCCCCAATAGGAGAGAGCATGGGAGGAATTACTCAATCCCTCTCAGTGCAACTGTCCTCCATTGGCTCAGCCCGGCCAGACAGACCATCCATGTTAGTACGGGTAATACCTTGTTTTGTGTTGGATTGTGAAGTCATACTGCTGAAGAATCGGGGTCCAACGGAGCAACCACACATTGTCTCCCGCAGTACGGTTCAGCCAACTGAGTGCGTTGTGATCAATGATGAGTGTGAAGCTTCGGCCATACAAGTATGGCTGCAGCTTCTGTAGGCCCCACACAATTGGAACGCATTCTTTTTCAATGGTGGCATTTGCCACCTCCCTAGGAAGCAATTTCCTACTATGGTACAAAATTTGATGCTCATCTCCCACCTGATCCACCTGGCTTAGTACTGCACCTATAAGATGCATTGGTTTGTACTAAAAACCGACGGGTAAAACTCTGAAAGGCTTCCCCACACTCCGGTGTCCATTCCACGGTTTTGGGCGTGATGAAAGCAGATTTTTCTCAGGCTTCCGGTGATGGGGGAATTTGCCAGTACCCCCATTCCCAGTGCCAGGATTTTGCCAGTACCCCCATTTAGATTCATTATTGTCAGATAGTGGGCACCTGCCACTTATCCAACAACTCAATGATTCTAGGGATTGGGTAGGCATCAGATGAGGTGACGGCAATAAGTTTTCTGTAGTCCAGAACCTGGTGGTTCGATCCTTTTGGGGACCAAAACTACCAGGGATGCCCATACACTGTGGGACTTCTGAATGACCCCTAATTGCAACATCTCCTCAATTTCTTTCCGCATGACAGAGAGTCCCTCCTGGGGGACACGGTAGGCCATCTGTCTAATAGGAGGGTGCGTGCCTGTGTGCACCTTGTGGACAGCAAGATGCCTTCTCCCTGATTTTGCAGTGAATGTGCACCTGTGTGGTGTGAATACTTTGAGCAGCCGATCCTTCTGGAGGAGGGAGAGTTGCGACTTGGTGCTTGGCTCCTTACTCACCTCCCGGGTGTCAGCTAACAAATCTAGCAATGGATCGGCCTCTCCCTGTCCAGGCTGACTGCATACAGGCATGACATAAGCTGTTCTCTCATGGTGTCATTTAGACATATTCACATGAAAAGCCTTCTGCCTCCTACCACCAAGGTTTACTAGGTAGGTTACCTCATTCAGCCACTGGGTGATCGGGTACGGTCCATCCCAGGCAGCCTACAGTTTGTTCTGCCGCCCTGGTAACAGAACATACACCTGCTGGCCCAATTTGTAGTTCCGCTTCTGGGCATTTTGATCATACCAGCGCTTTTGTTTGACCTAAACCCGTGCATGTTCTCTCTGACCAACCCCACCAATTCCTCCATTTTATCTCACAATTTAAGTACAAAAAGTAGGCAAAAAGCAGGTGAGGAAGATATCGTTTCCAGTTCTTTCCTTGTGACTCCACAAATGTCCACAACATTTGTTTTAAGGTACCATTAAAATGTTCACACAGGCCATTTGTTTGTGGGTGATAGGGACTAGCCACAATATGGGTCATCTGTATTTTAGCCCACAAAGCCTCCATCGGGGTTAGATATGAACTGAGGGGCCCTGGTCATTGATAAGCTCAGCTGGAAATCCAACTCGGGTAAAGATTGCCAGCAGGGCATCAGCAACTTTTGACCTTTGAGGGGAATTTCATGTGCAATTTTTAAGAAATGTCCCCTAAATTTAGCTAGTACAAAAAGTTGCTGTCTGACTGTTTTTACCTTACTGCTGTCTGTTAGCAATTCCTCTGGGTACAGCTTCTCCTTGTCCCAGTACACCTTGTACTTAGCCCCGTTACAGGCCTGGAAGCCAAGCCAAGTGACTCCAGACATGGGTCCTCCCAAAGTGCTTGTACAAAGGCCGTGCCACCTGTCACCTCAAACAAGGACGGGAAGAATGACTCTGAGACCGATCCTACCGAATCAGCGCAAGGAGATAAATTAGAAGAACTCTGCCCATGTTCCTGTAGTCTGGGCCTGAGCAGCCCTTGTAGCACTGCGAGAGATGACAAATACAGGTGATACCTTGTCATCAGTTTTAGCATATCATAATTGAATTTGCAATGTCTACACCTTCATACATCTCACTGGCAACAGGTTCAACAATAGTCATCACATTTTCATCTACTTTGCCAATATTTTCACATTGTTTAGATATGGGTGCACACACATCATTAATCATGTTTTTACCCCCTTCCTTTGGAGAATTGGTATTTTTTTCAACCCACTTTCCTCCCTCTGTCCATCCCCAGGTCCCTCAGATGATGCTTCTGCATCTTTGTTCAGTACTTTGCAATGTCTGGAGGGTCCAGCTGAAAAATCCTGCATAGCTCCAGAAGGTTCATAGTAGGAGATGAGTGGCCAAATCTGCTCCGAGCAGTACTGGTACCGGAATCTCATTTAAGACTCCACCAATCTTGGTACCCTTACTGGCCCCCAGTAAGGTCACACATAACGCAATGCAGTGTGTGTATTAATTTTGTTTTATCTTCTCTTTATTATTATTATTATTAAACAGGATTTATATAGCGCCAACATATTACGCAGCGCTGTACAATAAATACATATATATATATATGGATGATCATCATCATCCATATATATATATAATAGTCCCCCTCCACCCCACCCATTGTTATCATAGATGTTCCCTTTTTTTTTTTTTTTGACTCGGCCAGCTCTTGGACATGAACATTTTGTATATTGTAAGGCCGAGCTACCAACATTGCTAATGGGGCATAAAAACATTGTAACTATAATTGAAGAAAGTCAAGTGAATTGGTAAATTTCTACCTCTTCACATGATCCTTCCAATTCTGCCTTGTCTGCATTTTAGCTATATCCTAAAAATCAACCTTCAATGTTTATCTTGGCCCAAACACTCAAAGTTGTCCTTCTACCTAATCGTGACACTTTTCCAGATCCAACTCCACACCTAGCAAAAGGCCTTCAAACTAACTATATACCTTACAGGTCTTGAAACAACCCTGATGGGCCAGGACCTGGGTACTGATACAATGTAATTCAAGGCACAGTGAATGAGTCCTTTACCTTATCAATATTTACCAATTGGAATGGAAAGGCCAGTACATGCCCCTCAGAAATTGCCCAGCAATACTACAATGCAATAACAGCAAGCAATGCATTTGCTCTCTGGCCTGCCATTAGTACAGGGAATTATTTTCAGGGTTTTCTTTTTCTTTGTGATTCCCATTTTGTAAGCAATAAAGAACGAAATGTCAAATTGCAGACAATGAATGCTTTATTTATACTCTGTGATAACAAACATATATACGGTAGTAATTTTATATACATTGTATTCCCTTCTAATACCTGGGAAATCCTGTTACTAATATGTAATCACGTGTTCTTTATTCATAGGTACAACCAATAACAATATAGTTACATATGTGACGAACGCCCTCTCGGCCCGCACCCTGCACATAGACCTTCCAGCACGCTCAGCTACAACCCACACACCGCAAGCTGAGAAGGGCCGACAAGGGGCAAGGTTACCCCTCTGTTACCCCTTGCCACACACCTGCACAGGTAGACTGCCACCACTTGCTGAGACAGGACCACACACCGTTACCCCTGACAACCGCAGTTATACTTCTGCTTCTTGAGTGTCACCCGCTGCCGCTCCAGACAGGGATGTCTCGGAAATCACAATGTTTATAATATCGCTTTTCGTTAGTAAATTACACTAATTCTACTTGGAGCATTCAGAGATTCAGCTTACACTTTTTATAGCGTTTAATAAGTAAAAACATACACGGAGCATAAACAAATTATAGAAAAATAAAGACTAATCTAAGAACAATAGCAGAACTATAGCAACAGCATAGAATAAAAGGGAAAGCTGTGAAATAATACTTAGGTAGAATTAGTTTACCTGGTCCAGGTTACTGTGTAAAGTCCAAGTTATTAGTCACCGGGCTCCTTGCAGTTCTCAATGTGTCCGTGCCGTTGTCCTTAGCAACAAGATGGTATCAGTGAGAGCTCCCCCTGCTGGGCTTACATGGATTTTTATATGCCAACCACAAAGGTGGGACTAAAAAGACCATCCAATGACAGCCGGGTGGGGGCAGTCTGAGGGGCTGTGTCCACATGGAGTATGACGCGCTGTGGACAATTCCCTAATGCCCTTGTTTTAGCCATTATTAATAATTTCACAAGCACAGGTTTTATGATCTGCCAACCCAGGACTTATGGTTCACCAGGACGGGCTAACTTTGGTTTCCAGGCTTTCCTGAGGCCTAGGAGAATAGTTCTTGGTCTCACCATAATGATCCAGCTACAAATCTGTCATCTATTACTTTATACAGAATGGTATATTAGAAATACAAAGATTATTAATAAATAGGTTTCAGCATACATCTCAGAGTTCAGTCAGAGGTCACTCCACTGGCATTATCTGAGTTTTATGACCCCTGGAGACACAAAACTCCAACTTTTACAATGCGTGTTATAAACTAGAGGGTCAGGGAGGATGGTACTTATCAGATCAAGAAATATCTGATAAGGGGAAAGGTATGACCCTGGTCTGATAGAGAGACAATTTCCAGCAAATACATTTTAAAGGAAGACCATTTTTTATTTTCCACAATATCACAGTATACTCTGGTGGCCAGGACTTGCCAATATGGAGGCTTTCTTCCACAAATGGGCCAGTACTGATCCAGATGTACCAGGGAAGGCTCGGTAATCATACACACATGAATTAGACATGGATCGTGTAACATATGATACATGCCTACACATGGTAACAATAGACTTAGGGGCCCTGATTTAATAAAGTTCTCCAAAGCTGGAGAGAATACATTTTCATCAGTAAAGCTGGGCGATCCAGCAAACCTGGCATGAATTTCTTCAATGTCATTTTCTATTTGCTAGCAAATGTTTAGAATCCTAAACCAGATCCATTCCAGGTTTGTTGGATCACCCAGCTTCACTGATGAAAGTGTATTCTCTTTAGCCTTGGAGAGTTTTATTAAATCAGGGCCTATGTCTCAATTATAGCAATTCATATTTTCCCAATGTACTCCTATCAGGGGAATTGATACATATATGTATATCAAGAAGGTTTTTCAGCAGTTAGAAGATAACAGTATGTTAGAACTATATGGTCCATGTTGGATGATTATATATATTATGCAATATTATGTAAATGGGAAAGCAATTTAACTTGCTGTACTACGTTATATTTCTTTCTGTTCCTTCTACATTACTATCTCCATTACACAAATACACTAAAGTAATTTAATCCAAAACTCAATCATATTATAACATACGCATACACATATAATGTAACAATTATACTTATTTATTAATTCTTTATCTCACGAAAAAAGACCTCTGTTCTACAATAGTGTATAAGATTGTAACGACATGTTTCATTTGTTTCAATAAATGAATCATATTTTTCCTTAGCATGGGTACATCTGTCGTAACGTAATGCACATGCTTGGAACACGTAATTTAATTCATAACAGGAAGGTCAGAATAAACCCAATAAGGGTAATAAACCCAAGAAGGGCGGAAGCACTCAGGGGTGCCTATGCAGTCCATAATAAAAGTGGGAACCAAATTGGCCCGGGGTCCGCAGGGGCAATAGGTAGCGCAGGCATGTTTACTTATAACTCTCTCACCAAGTAAGGACGGAAAACAAACCCTAAACCAAAATCCAGCGCATGTGCAATTCCCTGCAGACGCGTGTCCCCTATATGATCCTAACTATCTAATAAGTGTGAAGCTGACCGCATCAGTTCTTTCCGGGTGATTGCGGACACACCAAAAAGTAAGTACTAGTTATTTTAATGGATTTTCCTCCATCGTTTACATGGTACATCTACATACAAAATAATAATAATATATTAATACAAATTAAAATGACTTGTTATCCTCTAATGCAATTTTATTTCCTTATCACTAGCTACGTATGGCACATTGCTAACAGGGCTAATGCTCCAGAAACATCTACGTGGTATGTTTTTTTTGCCTTTTTTATTCCTTAGTATAACCTCAAGCAATTACCAATATTCTATACACCTATATTCCACATAAGAATATATCTACATATGATTTATTGTATTGTAAAATGCTTTACTAACCAGCAGAAGATTTATTTTAGATTTTTGGGAATTTTAGTGAAAACTACTTCAACGAGTCCCTATGACACTAGGGAAGGTTCATAAGCAAACATAATCCTCAAGTACACTTAGTGCCTAACACTATGGTATTAAAAACATCTTAAAATACGTATCCATATCCCTTGGGATTTTGGACAACTTTTTCCTTTTTTAAAAAAAACATTTATTTTAATTTTATTTTAACACATTAAAACATTACAAAACAACATTGTAAACCAATCAAGGGGGGTGGGGGTACATTCAAGGGACACCAAGGGAGGTGGGGGGCCAAAACAGAGTAGGGGGGTGTCTCAAAGATAGAGAAGTCCAAAGAGTCCAGAGTAGCAGCAAATGTAAAAAAGGGGGTACAAAGTCCCAGTTGCAGTGTCCTTGGTTGATCCAGATAGAGTAATACCTGTGAAGATTACTTATTAAAGGGGCACAGGGAACAGTAATTGGGGAACAGGCAAAGAATTTAACACATCAGTTACCTAGTAGGGTCCTATATTCATCAGATTCCTGAAAGGCTATCCAGGGGGGCCAGGTAGATAGAAATTTTTCAGTTCTTTCATATACACCAGAAGTGAGATCCTCCAACAACATCATTTCATTAACCTTATAAAGCCAGAGCCAGAACAGCGGGGGCTCGGCCTTTTTCCAGAATCCCGGTATACAGGTCTTGGCCGCATTTAGGAGGTGTCTAAGCACCAAATTCTTATTTACCTTCTGCTGTCATTCAGGTGGAGGAGAAAAAATGTCGGATTCTCAGGGATCTCCCGGACAGACATTTTCCGACACACATCTCTGACCATGACCCAAAAACCCTTCAGGACAGGGCAAGACCAAAATATATGTAGCATGGATCTCGTGGCCCCACCGCACCTCCAACACAGCCCAGATTCTGTCGGGAATATTACATGTAACCTATCAGGAGTCATGATCTTGTAATTTGTCTCCGCTGTGAATTGACGTCTGCTGTGCTGAGCGGATATTCTGTTCACTGAGGGAGGGGGTGAAAATCATCCCCAGCTCACTCTCCCAGGAGGCTAGAAAAGAAGGTAAGTACTCGCTGGGTGGCATATTTAGCATAGAGTAAATCAGGGATTTAGCGTGTCTGCAATCATCTGTTCCAACACAAAGGGCCTGGTTTATTAAAGCTCTCCAAGGCTGGGGATAATACACTTTCACCAGTGAAGCTGGGTGATCCAGCAAATCTGGAATGGATTTCTTCAATGTCATTTGCTATTTGCTAGCAAATGCTTTGAATTCATCCCAGGTTTGTTGGATCACCCAGCTTCACTGGTGAAAGTGTATTATCCCCAGCCTTGGAGAGCTTTAATGAATCAGGGCCCTTGTCTCTTAAAGACTGACAAAGATCTCCTCAATGTAGGAGCAGGTGGCAGAGATCGCAGAAAGCGTGATAATTGTGCCGCACTCCAGAAGTCAAGACCAAGGGGAGGTCAGGGGTTCCGAGAACCTCCATCGAATACCAATGGTCCCTTATGAGGAAACTCACTGCCCTATCTAGGCTGGCCTCCTGTAGTACGGGAAATCTCCTATCTTCCACTCCTGTAGTAAAAGCGGGGTTCCCAGTGACTGGTGTTAAAGGGCTGAGTTGAGGGGGGATATCCACAATTGGGAAATATTTGCTACCAATAACACATGTTGCCCTTATCAAGGGGCGATTTCCCACCGTCTGTCTCATAGAAGATTGTACCCATGGGAGATATCTCAATTTGGTAGAACAAAATCTTTGTGCCATAGGGACCCATTGTTTACTCGCCGTGTGCGTGCACCAATCTACAATTGGCAATAAGTGTGAGGCTGCATAATATTATGAAAACTTAGGGACACTAAGGCCCCCAACACGTTTATGCCAGAATAGCAGTGTCCTATTCAGCCTCAGGTTCTTATTCCCCCAGATAAATTTAAACAATTTGGTGAGCTAGGGACATTGATAGGAAGTGCCTGAAAGAGGTAAAGAAACTTCGGGGGAATGTTCATTTTAATGATCTGGATACGCCCAAACCAAGAAAAACTACGGGAGACCCACTGGTCAAGGTCTTTAGACAACTTTTGTAACATAGGTGTGAAATTCAGTGGAAAGAGTTTGTCTATGTCTGTGGCAAGTTGGACCCCCAGGTAGGGGATAGAACCAGTGGCCCATTTATAGGAAAAGAGGCAGCTAGTTGCCCCCGCTGTGTCTCCTGTAATGTGAGATTAAGGGCTGCGCATTGGGAGATGTTTACTTTAAAATGAGATAGGTGGCCATAGGTTTTAAGCTCTTGCATGAGGTTGGGTAGAGACAACACGGGCCTGGACAGGTAAAAAAGGAGATCATCGGCAAAGGCCGCAACCTTATGTTCCAATGTGTCAGACCGCAGTCCTGATATATGCGTGGAGGCACGGACTCGGCAAAGGAGTGGTTCAAGGGTCAGTATGAAAAGCAACAGGAACAGGGGGCGTCCCTGCCTCATGCCATTAGGAACTGGTAGAAATTCAGATAAAAATCCAATAACTCAGGCCGAGGGTTTGGGTTGGGTGTACAAAGAACCAGTCCAGGATCGCATATTGTCCCCTAATCCGAGTTTGCATCATGAATTGGCAGTCCATGCTCATGTCAGTTGACAGGAGGAAGCCTGGGGCCGTGTACATTGGGAGGCTAAGATCAACTTTTTGTTTCTAATAATTTAAAACATAATATTTTACTAACAATACTAAACAGGATAACTAACCAACGGTCATAGGAATTAAACCTAAACAACACAATCACGAAGAAGTCCAAAGTAGCAGCTACCTCAAAGTAAGTGTCCCTGCTATTACATCAATTCTATTTTCTACATACCTCCTAAATATATCCTTTGGAGACTTTATTTAAAACTCACAAAACTTTATTATGTTTTATTTATTATTTTATTTATCTTCTTTATAACACATTCTATACCATACAATTTCTTCGCCAACTAACTCCCTCTTCATCCCTAATTATTCTTCTCCTTCAAATATTATTTGTACTGGAAACTATATAAGTAAGGAATAATGAAAATCTACTAATATTGTATGCATATCAGTATCATTGAAAGTAGCCTTGATCATTTACACAGGTCAGAATCTGACCCATGTTTCTTGAAAGGGTTTTTTATTATAAATAGAGGTGAAGAAAAACGATTAGTGACTCTGACTAATAACTGGGACATACAGTATCCAGGACCAGGGAAACCAACTCTACCCATGTATTATTTCACAGTTTTCCTTTTTTTATGCTGTTGCTATAGTTAAGTTATTGTTCTTAGATTAGTCTATATTTTCCTGTATTGGTTTATGATCTGTGTTTTTGTATGTTTTTACTTATTAAACACTATAAAAAGTGTAAGCTGAATCTCTGAATGCTCCAAGTAGAAATAGTGTAACTACACCGACTTCAGCTCATTTGGACCTTTAGCTTCAGAATCAAAAACACTGAATTCTGCACCAGCCCTGCCAACCCCGGCCTCAGCGTAGGCCCCGGCCTTTGGGATCCTCTTCCGGGGTTCATCTACAAATCCTGTGGCGTATGTTCCCGTGCGGGCGTACAAGTCCTCCGCGTATGCATTGGGTCTTCTGTCAGATGTGTCAATCATTTTAATGACATTCGATGAACTCATTTCCAAATATATTTTGCACCCATCTCCCCTCCTCACTGTAGATTTTCCTGTCCGATATATAAGTACTGTTCAGTTTTAGGATAGAGAAGTACAAAGTAATATTGTTACTTCTGTATTATCTAAATGTTAATAATCTGAAGATCACAGATATGAGCTTAGATCGGCACAATATGTCAATAATCTATCAATTTGGCAACAGAGTATGGGTCTGATTCCCTCACCTAACTGTACATACAGAGTCCTTCCTACCCCACCCCCAATCATTTTCACCTCTTTTCAAGTCCACTCCGTCTGTCTTTTCTACCCTTACCCCTCATTGTTGCTGTTGTCTACCGCCCCCCTGGCCCACTATCACAATTTATGGATAACTTTGCATCCTGGCTCCCACACATTCTTTCCCATGACCTGCCCACCATCATCCTTGGTGATTTTAATGTTGCAATGGATGAGCCCAACCTTCCCTCCTCAGCCAAACTGCTCTCCATTACCTCCTCATTGGACTCACACAGCACATCAATGACCCCACACACATAGCCGCACATACATTAGACCTGGTATTTTCTAAACTCTGCAACCTCACCCTCCTTGACAACTCACCATTCCCCCTCTCTGATCATAACCTTATCACCTTCAACCTATCAAACCCTTGCCCTCCCTTGCCACATCCCAGACTTGGCCAATGGCAG